>NC_137712.1:8383730-8611853 GCF_964034855.1 Anser brachyrhynchus | reverse complement strand
AAGGAGGGGGGAGAAATGGAGAAGGCAGAGGTGGCACAGGTTGGTGACTCCTTGGGGACCCGCTAGCCCCACCAGGGCCATTTGCTCTCCTGATGTTGTTGCTTTTCTTGAATTTCTCTGGGCATGTACAATTAAAATCAATGAAGCCAGTTTTGCTTTCATGTTCTCAGTGTGGAATTGGTTGGGATAAAATCACATTAAAGAAACAGTTACATATTTAAAGCCAGAGACTGCCTGCACCGGAATTTTCTTTCACGCAAATCAATGGAAACACTTCTCTCAGAATTAAAGTCTGTTTTTTTTGTTTTGTTTTAAACTCCAAATGAGTCCCAGTTTTACACTATACAAGCACAAAGGCAAATCTGAGTGGAAGGCTTTATTTCAAGGAGGATGGAAAGCAATTTTCAATACAGCACAATGAAAACATATTTCCTCCAGGAAAAGAAAAGTAATCACTATCTAGAAAATAGCTCGCACCAAGTCACAGCCCAGAGAGGATTGCTCTCAGCGAGCACCGGGCTGGGCAGATGGCCCGACTGGGGAGGCTGGGGGTGAGATGAAGCGGGGGGCTGCGGTGCCCGTGGGGCAACGCTCCACGTCCCTGCTGGGTCTCCACCATGCCCTTGCCACCGCCCGCAGAGCCAGGCTGCCCTGCGGCCACGCCACAAGCCAACTGGGCTAGGATTTCCAAAGCCAGCCATGCAAAAAAAGGCTAACAAACACACTTTTTTCCTCCCCTCCCTTCCTTCTGGAACAGACGCACAATAAAAACCTCTGCTCTGCAAGAGCTCCCCAGGGCTGGAGCATGGCAGTGCCTCAGTTTCCCCAACAGGAGTGAGCTTTCCCAGCAGAGCCCTGACATACGCTGCCCTCTGCCTCCTCCCTCTGCTCTCCCTGCTCAAGCAACGAGAGGAATGAATCGCACCCCGGGTGGGGAGAGCAGCGGCACCGCAACACGTCCTCCTCTCCGCTACCCGTGAACCCCCCCCCCCCGTGTTTGTGTTGTACTTCCCATGGAACAAGAGACTTGTTACCATGCGGAGGGCGACAGCGGAGCGATTAGTGAAATTTGTTACCCGCATGCTCTGAACAAAATTAAATTAAAAGTGCTGCTTTGCTGTCAAGATAAGGGCCAAGCCGGAGAGATAATTTTTCACTCTCAAACACTCAATTACTCGCGGAGGCTGCATCAGATACAATCAAAAATAAATAAATAAATAAAGAGGCCCACGCTGCCGCTGGGAACAGATGTAAAAGCCGTTATCTCCAGCACAGTCTGGGGATGTTAAAGAGCCTGAGGCTGCCACAGCACCAGGACTGCTTTAGTTACAGACCCCTCTGCTCCCCAGCCCGTGCTTTGCAGCTGGCTCCCCGTGGCGGCCCCTTTCCCCAAAAGCTGCTGGAGCAGCCCAAACTCAGCTCCCCTGCAGGAATGGCATCAAACTGTGAAGGAAAGCAGTGCAGGGGCGGCTATTTGCTGATGCAAAATAAGCCATCGTGAAAAAGCACTAGGTTTGTTTGCTCTCTGGAAAAGTGGCGTTCACAACAGAGCTTTGGTAGCCAAGAAAGAATGTGGAGTCAGCATCCCGCACCTGTCCTGTGGGATGGGGGGACAGGGGGTGCACCCCAGCACTCTGCGAGGTAAGGACGTGTATCACAATGCTACCCAGAGGTGTGGGGGTGTCTGGGTCACAAGGGTTGTCCCCTCTTGGGTGTTCTTATCCGACCTTGCAGGCGGCAGCACAGTTCTGCACACCGTGAAGCAGCCGAGTAGGTGCGAGCCACCGGGTCTTCCCCGCCTGTCTGTGCTGGCAGGAGGGCTGCGCTCCCTTCCCCGTGGAAAAGTGGGCAGCAAAGCTGCAGGAGCTGGGGCACGGCCAGCCCTGGGAGAAGACACACTAAGCGCAGCCCAACACCAGGAGGCACAGGACAGGCCGATTGTTCCCTCTTGCCAGTGTAAGCAATGAAAAACGACATGTTTGCATTATCACCTTTTCTTTCCCATTTGATCCCTGACGGTGCCCCTGATGTGCGAGGGCTGCAGGTGGTCCAGCAGCCGCTGCAGCTCAGAGCAGGGACACAGCTTGCCGAGGGCCCCAGCGGTGGCACGGTGACACAGTGACACGCTGCCCACACCGCTGTTCGTCCCTGGTGGGGCTGAGGGTGCCGTGCGTGCGGAGAGACTTACCCAAATTTTATTCTGACTTTTGTTTAGTTCCCCATGAAATAAATATCTGCTGCCTCCGGAGACAGGAGAGGATCAAAGTGAAACTTCCTCACATGTAACAGCCCCTGAATAACTAATATTCCCTTACAAAAGGCCTTGTTTTATACACCAAATACAGAGGCAGATCAAAGCTCGTCTTCTCATTTCTCTAACAGCTCTCAGAAAACTTTGCAAGCCATCAAGGCACAAAAAGCACGCAGACGTGGTTGACACCAATCCAAGACACATAACGGGACTCTGCTAATTCGTGCTAATATCCCAGGGCACTGAGCGCTATGGAATGATCTGAGCACCTCGCTCGTGGAGACCTAACCCAAGGGCACGCCACACCACGTCCTGCCGTCCCTGGGGTACAGAGCGGGTCTCCTGGGGTAGAAGCAGGTTACTGGGATGGGAGAAGGTGACAGGTACGGGAAGGCAGAACCCAGATGAAAGAGGTGCCTGGAAGTAGGGGAGGAGCTTTCCCTCCTCCTCTTTCAAAAGACTTCAGGGAGTGTCAAAGCAATTAAACAGCCCAGAGTGGTGGAGGAGAACCAGGAGGCAGAGAACGACTGCTAGCGGTGTCAATGGGAACACAAGCTGACGGGAGCGTACGACAGGACAGCGTGTTACATGAGCAACGAGAGACAAGTGGCAGAAAAAACCCGATGGTCTGGGGAAGCGTAAGGGTAAGGAATGGGTTAGGGATCTAAGGTTCAGGGGTTAGGGTTCTTAGGGTTTCGAGAGAAAGCGCAGAGTCCCGTTGCACATGGGGTTGTGTAAATGTTCCTAAAGGGAGTTAAGGTCTACCCAAAGGCTTCCGCTGGGAGCAAGATAAGGTGGGAGAAATTGGCAACGTATGTATTTTGTTAGGGTCATAACTAAAGTTCAGGATGCGGATGTTAGGGTTTGGAGAGAAAGAAGGCGCAGAGTCCTGGTGTGTGTGGGGTTGCGCAAAGGCTCCCCAAGGGAGTTCAGGTGTACTCAAGGGCGTCCATTGGGAGCATTTTTTGATGGGAGAAAGTGGCACCGTACGTGTTTTCTAGGGTCCAAATTCGGGTTCAGCTCAGTGTTCCAGTTAGGGTTACGTTTCAGATCGTCTGGAAATAGAGAAGGCACAGAGTCCTGTTGCGTGTGGGGTTGCGTTAGGGTTAGAGTTAGGTTCAGGTTTAGGATTAGGGTTTGGCTTAGGGTTAGGGTTTAGGGGTTAGGGTTAGGGATAGGTTTTGGGTTAGGGTTGGGGGTTGGCTTAGTGTTAGGGTTTAGGGGTTAGATCCGCCATAAGGGTTAGGGTTAGCTTTACAGTTAGGGTTATGTTTAGGGTTGTTTTGAAAGAGAGAAGGCACAGAGTCCTGTTGTGTGTGGGGTTGCGTAAAGGCTCCCCAAGGGAGTTCAGGTGTACTCAAGGACTTTCATTGGGAGCACTTTTTGATGGGAGAAAGTGGTGCCATATGTGTTTTTTAGGGTCCTAATTAGGGTTCGGCTTAGTGTTCCAGTTAGGGGTACATTTAGGGTTGTTTGGAAAGAGGGAAGGCACAGAGTCCTGTTGTGTATGCGGTTCCGTTAGGGTTAAAGTTAGGCTGAGGTTCAGGGTTAAGGTTTGAGTTAGGGTTAGGTTTAGTGTTTAGGGGTTAGGCTTAGGGTTATGGTTAGGTTTAGGGTTAGGAATAGCGTTAAATTCGCTATTAGGGTTAGTGTAAGGGTTAGGGTTGCAGTTAGGTTTATGATTAGGGTTAGGGTTAGGGTTAGAGTTAGGGTTAGGGTTAGGTTGGGGGATAGGATTAGGGTGGGAGTTTGGGTTAGGGTTGGGGTTAGGGTTAGGGTTATCTTTAGGGTTAGGTTTAGGGTTAACTTTCGGGTGAGGGTTAGGGTTTACCTTAGGGTTAGGGTTAGGGTTAGGGTTAGGGTGGGGGCTAGGGTTAAAGTTAGGGTTAGGTTTATGGTTAGGGTTAAGGTTAGGGTTAACTTGGCTATTAGGGTTAGGGGAAGTGTTAGGGTTAGGTTTATGATTATGCTTAGGGTTAAGGTTAGGGTTAGGGTTAATTCTGCCATTAGGTTTAAGGTTAAGATTAGGGTTGTGGGTATATTACGGTTAGGGTTAGGGTCAGTTTTAGGTTTAGGTCTAGGGTTCGGGTTACAATTACTTTTAGGGTTAGGGCCTTTGGGTTAGTATTAGGCTTAGGGGTAGTTGAGGGTTAGGGTTAGCGTTAGGGTTAGGGTTAGGGTTAGGGTTAGTGTTAGGGTTAGGGCTAGGGTTAGGGTTAGGATTAGGTTTAACTCTGCCATTAGGTTAAGGGTTAAGGTTAGGGTTAGGGCTATGTTATGGTTAATGTTAGCGTTAGGGTTAGGTTTAGGGTTCAGGTTACCATTACGTTTAGGGTTAGCGTTAGGGACTTTGGGTTAGTGTTAGAGGTAGGGGTAGGTTAGGGTTAGGGTTAGGGTTAGGGTCAGGGTTAGCTTCGCTATTAGAGTTAGGGTTAGGGTTAGGTTTATTATTAGGGTTAGGGTTAGGGTTAGGGTTAGGGTTAGGGTTAGGGTGGGGGGTTAGGGTTAGCGTTAGGCTTACTGTTCAAGTTAGGGTGAGGATGAGGGTTAGGGTTAGTGTTACGGTTTAGCTTAGCGTTAGGGCTAGGGTTAGGTTTAGGGTTAGGGTTAGGGTTAGGGTTGGTTTAGGGTAGGGTTAGGGTTGGGGTTAGGGTTCGGGCTCAGGTTCGGGTTAGGGTTAGGGCAAGGGAAAGGTTATGGTAAGGGTTAGAATTAGGGATAGGGTCCGGGTTAGGGTTACGGTTAGCTTTAGTGTTAGGATTAGGGTTAACTCTGCCATTAGGCTTAGGATTAGGGTTAGGGTTAGGGCCTTTGGGTTAGTGTTAGCCTTAGTGGTTGGTTAGGGTCAGGGGTAGGGTTAGGGGTAGGGGTTGGGTTAGGGTTTGGGTTAGGTTTAAGGTTAGGGTTAGGGTTAGGGTTAGGGGTAGGGTTAGGGTTAGGGTTATGGTTAGGGTTATGTTTAGGGTTTGGGTTACGGTTGGGGTTAGGGTTAGGTTTAGGGTTAGTGTTAGGGTTAGAATTAGGGTTTGGGTTAGGGTGGGGGGTTAGGGTTAGGGTTAGGGTTAGGTTTAGAGTGGGGGGTTAGGTTTAGGGTTAGGGTTAGCTTTCGGGTTAGGGTGAGGGTGAGGGTTAGGGTTACGGTTTAGCTTAGCATTAGGGTTAGGGTTATGTTTAGTTTAGGGTAGGGTTTGGGTTGGGTTTAGGGTTTGGGCTCGGGTTCGGGTTAGGGTTAGGGTCAGGTTAGGGTTAGGGTGAGGGTTAGGGTTATGGTTAGGGTTAGGGTTATGGTTAGGGTTAGGATTAGGGTTAGGTTTAGGGTGAAGGTGAGGGTTAGGGTTAGGGTTAGGGTTACGGTTAGGGTTAGGGTTAGCGTTAGGGTTAGGTTTAGGGTTAGGGTTAGCTCCGCTGTTAGGTTTAATCTTAGATTAGTGTTAGGGTTTGGATTAGGGTTAGGCTTAGGGTTAGGGTGAGGGTTAGGGTTAGATATAGGGTTCCCTCCTCCATGAGGTTTAGTGTCAGGGTTAGGTTAGGTTTATGTATAAGGTTACGTTTAGCGATAGGGATCTTTGGAAAGAGAGGAGGCACAGAGTCGTGTTGTGTTTGGGGTTGCGTTATGTTTAGGGTTAGGTTTCGAATTAGCATTAGTTTTAGGGTTAGGGTTAGGTTTAGGGTAAGGGCTTGTGTTAGGGTTAAGGTTAGGTTTTAGGGGTTAGCGTTAGGGATAGTGTTAGGGTTACGGTTAGGGTTTGGGTTCGGGTTAGGGTTGGGGTTCGGTTAGGGTTAGGGTTATATTTAGGCTTAGGGTTAAGATTAGCTCCGCCATTAGGGTTAGGGTTAGGGTTAGTGTTAGAGTTAGGTTTAGGTTTAGGGTTAGCTCCGTAATTAGTGTTCGGGTTATGGTTAGGTTAAGGTTAGGGTAAGTGCTAGGGTTGGGGTTTGGGTTTGGGGTACATTTAGGGTTGTTTGGAATGAGAGAAGGCGCAGTCTCCAGTTGTGTGGGGGGTTGCGTGAAGGCTTCCCAAGGGAGTTCAGAGGTACACAAAGGCTTCCGTTGGGAGCAATTTTTGATGGGAGAAAGTGGTGCCATACGTGTTTTTTAGGGTCCTAATTAAGGTTAGGTTTAGGGTTTTCTTTGCGGTTGTTTGAAAGGAGAAAAAGCGCAGTGTCCTCTTGTGTGTGGGGTTGTGTAAAGGCTCCCAAAGAGGGTTTGGGATTTTGTCTGCCCAACAGGCAGACAATGGCTGAAGGTCCACAGGAAGTCCTCTTTTGCTTTCTCACACTTCCCCCTACTAACTTCTCCGGGGAGTTTCTAAAAGCAGGTGGACATTGGTGTAGTGGATCCTACAGCCCTTAAAGCTGGGAAGACACATGCTGCAGCATACTGGGGGCTGCAGGCAAGCAATGTTCCTAGCTCTGCTGCTGGCCTCACCAGCGTTACTCCTCCGTGCATTCCCATACTGAAAACCAGATGTCAATGTCTGCTGCTGCTGAGATAACAGAGCAGCCAGACCGATCACAGTACAGCGAGCTTGCCCTCGCTCAGTATTTACCTGTGGGAACATCCTGCTAATTTACCTTGTCAAGCACACCCATGGGCCTCATGAAACCTGCAGCCTTTCTTCTATAGCAGAAAAATAAAGCCTACAACCACTTAACCAGCCTGCTTTGACACAGCACAAAGTCAAAGTGAACCCACACAACACCTAAGTGGAAACTTCCCATCACATCAGCTGGGATCAATGACTCGACGGCATCAGTAATTATGCTCAATCCTGCAAAACCTAGGCTGAGGAGAGGAGTCATGAGGAATTTCTCTCCTTGGACCTGATAACTATCTCACGGCACCAGCAATGACACACAACCATTGCAGAATCAATATGGGAACATCATTGTAAGAATTAACTGTATCTGACGATGCGTCCTTCTCTATTAGAATTATGATCTTGTCCAATTATGGATCTTTGCTGAACTTGTAATTATGAGTTTGGTACTGTGGCTTCCTACTAAGCTATTGCTTTCCTTCCACAAGGGATAGAGAAGTCAATGAAAGGATAATGGAAAATTCCTTTCAAGGATGCTGCAATGGCAAAATTTACCTAAACGGGAGGGAAAATACATTAGGGACTTTATGCAAGACAATTCCCTTGTTTACCCATTACTGAACACAAACAAAGTTGTTTTATGCAGCATCACTCAAGCCCTAACACAGACCTAAAAACCAGCTCTGCCTCCCGAGCTCCCCTCAAAGCCGGTCATCAAAGCTTCCCAGGTGAACAACTCCTTTTTCAAAGAAAAATAAATGTATTCTTCCCATTTATCTGTTCCTTTATATTTGCATACAAGAAGCATAAACGAACAACCCAAAGCCAACGTTCATGTCAGGAAGAATATCTTTGTACTGGGTATACACAGTGCAAGCATGTTTCAAGGCACTGGCAGAGCACTTGACCTAATGGGGATGGTATAAGGGCACCAGGAAAGCAAAGCTTTGTTTGTTTTCCTTCAAACACAATTTTCTGTTCCTTGCTTGGGCACCACCTCCCCCTTGCCAACAAAACACAAACCAAACCCCAACCTCAGCAACTTTTCCAAAGTACCCATGGAGTTGCCCACGGCCCAGGAGTTCAAAGTAACTCATTGAAAAAACAACTGTTAGTTTGCCACACAACCAATTTCTTCCTTGTTTTCTAAAACAGGCATCAAAAAATCTTTTCACTCTTAATCCATCTATACTAATACTGCAACAAGTAACTTAAGTCTTGATTTCTCTCCCTGCTTTTCATCAAAAGCTCCTTTTAAACTCCGTGGGAATTTCTCATGCTTCTAAAACATGCTGGGGGAAAAAAATAAAACCAACATTCCTTGCATTTCAGCAGGAACGAATGCCATACGCCACGCACACGTGTGTTTATTGCAGTGTGCAATCATCAAGCTGATCATAGGTGTTGAGGTAATTTCACATTCAAATTAAACACATTGTGAACATTTATCTGAATGCCTAATCACTGAAACAAATGGAGCTGCATTTGCGGCGCTGGGCGCAAGCACCTACCTAGCTCGCTGCTCTCTGCCGACGCCTGGCTTAGTACGGAAAACAAACGGAGGGAGCAGACCCCCTGTGCAATTATTAAATTGCTTCCCAACAGAGTTATTTCCCGACAGCAATTTTGCAAACGCAGCAGCAGCGAGGCTTGCACTGTCCTCCTCCAAAAAGACTGGGAACTGGACAAAATGCTTTGGTATTGTGTCACCACAGGAAACACGGACACTCGTTTCAAACTACAGCCAGTAGCTCCATATCTCAGCTTTTCTAACTCACAAAACTCTGGTCTACAGATCCCTTCCCTGGCCCTCATTTTGGATTCGTTCCTTTTAATTGCCTCTGTGTTGGGAGGGAGCACGGGAATTCCCTGTCGGGCAGGTGCTGCACAGGAAGTCCCAGGCAGAAGAGCAGTACCCAAAAAAAAACGCTGCCCCTGAGCCACCCCAGCGCTGGCCTGGTAGTGGGATGTGGGAAAGGGGCTCAGGAGCCACTGCTTGGGCTGCTGAAATATTTAACGTAACCAACGCCAGAAACAATCAGAGAAACTAAGCACCCCAACAACACCGCTGGGAAACGTTACTGATAGATCCTGATAGATCCTGCACCCTGCTGCATCGCGGACATGGCGTATCTTGGGATATCCTCACCAATACAGACTGCTCTCACGGTCCTCACCCACAGTCGTGTGGCAACAGACGGCATCGCCCAAAGGTAGAGCCACGGTGCTCAACTATTTTTTCTCTCTTACACCCATTCACGTCATGGGTGGCTATTTCGTTCTTACCTTTGCTTCGCCTCCTGCTCCGGTACTGCTCGGTGTAGAAGGTGAGCTGGGTTTCATCATCTGCCTCCGAGCCCGAGTTCCCTTTGGCGCGTCCAAACCCGATCCCACCTGCAAGCAGCAGAGCAGAAAAGATCAGCGCTGTCAGCTGGGGCGTGCAGCAGTGCAAGCAGCGAGCACCCCCGCACGGCTGGTGCCTTTGGCCAGCTGCCACCGCTCCCCGCACCGGGGCTCTGATTGGGGTCACCAGAAGCAGCTGGGCACCGCGGCCACTTGGGATTTTGCTGGTACCCTCATCAGGACCCCATCGCAGCGTAAGCACTGGTGCTTCTTGCATGTATTTTTACACAGAAAACCTCTGCTGTCCCCAAAGACACCCACGCGGTGAAGCACGGTGACTTCTCAGGTGCTTGTTTCAAAGAAAAAGCAGCAGAGAGAAGAGAGAGGATGAATACAGCACTCAGGAGCATTAACGGTGCCTTCAGGGCCCCCACCACGGATTGGGTTCTGTTCCCCCTCCCCGCTGCATCAGCTCACCCAACAGCCACAGGACAGCCAGCAGCACACATCCTTACGCTGCCTACCAGGCTGCAACACCATAAATATCTGGCACAACGCGCCGGGCTGGCTCTCAAGCATCCAGATCCACCTGCTGAGGGACCTGGGAACGCTGAGGGACCCCCCCGCCTCCCTGGGCCAGTGCCCAGCTGCGAGGGAGGAACGGGCATCTGACAATCAGCACAAGCTGACTGGCAGAAAGCCTGCAATCCTAACAAAGTTTTGAGCAAAGAGGTCTCTGGGGGTTGGCAGTGGCCCTTTAAACTGCCATTAAAATATTTTAGTGTTTTTTAAAAATCCTTTATTCTAGGCAGAAGCACAATTTCTTGGCAGGAGAACAGAAAATGAAAGTGCTGCCTTCTGCCCTGTGAAATTCTTCATCGCCAAGGTGATAGGTGGGCAGGCAGAGCCCCGGGGGCAGCCCGGAGCTCCCGCACAGGGGGACGTGCTCCTACCCCTCCGTGTCCTGACCCCACGCAGCACCCTCAGGGCAGCTGGGGAAGGAAGGGAAGCAGCCCCAGCAGCTCCCTTCCTCCTGCAAGCAGCCGGGAGGACTCAGCGCTTGCACGTAGGTCTGGGGACTTCACAGCCTCAGCGCAAGCCACACCTGTCCCTCCTGAGACCTCCTCATCACAGCAAAGATCCCACTTCAGGACGCAGAGACTGAGGTTCTGAGGGGCAAGGCTGCGTGGTAAAAGCAATACGGCCTATTCTCATCAGGGGGAAAATCTGACCCAGGTCCACGGGCTGCAGCCCTGCCAAGCATCCCCTCTGCAGCCCCACTGGGACCCAGCGGTGCCCAGGGGCAGGGGACAGACGCCGACCACAGGTTTTTCCCCTGGATGAAAGGAGAGGGACGCAGACAGGCACAGGAGCAGCTCTCGGATGCCTGGAGCCGGGCAGTGCCCACCGTGAGAAGCACCGAGGTGAAGCAAGAAGCCCGGCGGCCAGTGAAGGGCTGGGTGATGATCCCCGCCGCTGTAAACGCTGCCGGGTGTTTGCTGTTTTACTGCCAGGTGTGACGAAGGGCCCTAAAGCGTAGCCATTAATTACCTGGTGTTACCTGGATGTTTTCATTAGGGTTCTAAAAAGACAGCAAGCAGCAGGAATGTGCTAATGCAGCAGAGAGCAGCGATCAGGGCTGATGCCACTGGCTGCGGGTCTGGGACCCCCGTCACAGCTGTGCCCCCCCGGCCACCAAACCCAGGACCTCGGTGTCCCCCCCACCCCACCGCACCAGCTGCTGGTGCCTGCCGCAAACGCCAGGGCCAGCAGGGAGCAGCAAATACTGCTGGGGCAGCAGGAACGGCTACAGCAGGGGTGCAGCTGCAAAACCAGCAACCCGAGCAAAACCCCTCAGGGAAAGCCGAGGAAGGGAAGGGGGTCGGGTTCTGCTTGGCCCGGCCCCGCTCTAACACCAACAAGGGCTGCCAGCCCGCATCCCAGCCCCTGCAGCTGCCCTGCGTTTGTTTGCCGGCTGCGTCGCCGTGATGGATGGCTCTGACACGTTAAATTACTCAGGCTGGATGTCTTCGGTGGGTTGGTGACAGCAATATTGCATTTTCTTATTACCCAGAACCATGCAGGATGTCAAAGTACGAGAGGTGGGGACCCGCGCCAGCCCACAGCAGACACATCTCCGCCGACCCAACGTGCGGTGCCCGGGGAGGAATCACAGCACTGGGGCAGGGAAGCAGCTGCAGGGAAGTGCTTTTATCCATCCCAGCTGCTGGGGACACCGGAATTCATTTTGGCCGTGGTTTTCAGGGTTCTGGAGCACGCAGGATGGAGCAGTGCCGTTCGTGACCAGTTCCACCACGGGTCTGATTTCACACTCGGACGGCCCCAGGGTTTTGCAGAAGCCTCCCCCGGAATGGCTGCGGGTCGGGGGCTGCTGCCAGCACGTGGAGCTGGGCCGGGATGCTCGGGGCCCAGAGCACCGGCGCTGCTGCCATCTGCCTGCGGCCGCTGGGAGGAAAATGCCCAGCGAGGGAAAAGAGATCCTGATCGCCGCAACCGATCCCAACGCAGAGAAAGGTGCTCAGCGGGGAGAGTCCCTTCGACATGGGAGCAACAACCGCGAGGCGCCTGGGACCAGCAACGCACCGGCCAGGCTGTGCTAGCGCCCCACGGGCTGCCTGGGCTCCCCGCGGCGCAGCACTGCACAGGAGCTTTTTAGGAAATAAGACCTGACGCCGCGCTCAGATCCCAAAAAACATACCGAAAAAAAGAGTCCGCAATATTTTGACACCCATTTTAGAGGTTTTCACCTCCAAAGCACAGCAAACTGCTCTGAAAGGACTCTCAGAGCCCCGCTGCTGATTTCCCCCGAGGCTCGCACCCAGCGGCACACCCGCAGCACCCGCTGCGCAGTCCCTTCCCACCCGCACCTGAGGATGAAACCGGACCAGAAGGACGGCACCGGGAAAGCACCCGAACGCCCACGTCCCCGCGGCTGGGCCCGGCCCCGCGGCAACAGGCAGATGTCTCAATGAAGGTGCTCTCCTCGCTAATCCTGTTTGCAGATTTACAAGCTCTTTAATCCCCTCCAACAGATCCCGGCTCAGCCCCGCGCTGGGGCAGGGGGCGCGCTGCTGTTTCTGACTCAGACGTTCATTTAGACGGAGCGAGGCAAGGATCCAATGCAAACACATCCCGCGGACACATAATTAAAGAGCCTGGCGTTAATGAGTACGCCTTACAGCCCAGCCGGGGTTGCAGAGCCCCTGTAATTTGGGCGCCTGGGGTGTCTGAGTGCACGTGCACAGATCCCAGGGCTCCAGGTGCGCTGCAAAGCGGCCCCAGCACTGCTCCCCCAGGCTGCTCGGGGGGGTGGCAGAGCCACCAGCACCCCCACAGCCCCTCCACGGGTGACAGGACATAAAGCAGCCAGGAGGGTGCAGATTTTTTGGAATTTTTCTTTTAAGAGGTTCAGCTGCCGAGCAAAAACTAAGGAAGCAAAACGCAGGAGCTGCAGGCTCTGTCCTCCCGAAAGCCTTTTTGCTGGCCAGATCCACGTGTGTTTTTTAAATGCATGTTTCTGGCATTAAAAAAAAAAAAAAAAGAAACATAAAACAAAAGCAAACGTGAAATTTTAAATCCCTTCCCCAAAGTCAGGAGGTGACGGAGCTTCCCACAGACACGACCGGCGATACAGAGCAGATCAGAGCTGAGTTAAAATAACGAAATAACAACCGGGAGCTCTTCGGGCAGCTCCTGTTGGAGGCTCTCACAACCACAGCTCTGCCTGCCGATGCAAAAGGGTTTCCCACATCCCTCCCCTCCAAAAAGGGGTCCAAACCCTGACCCCGCAGCTTTCGCTGCCCACGACCTCCCTGCAGGATGGCAGCAGCTGCCCGTGCCACAAGCTGGAGCCATACAGCTAGGTAGGTGGGAAGTTTCAGGTGAATTTATTTACCCCCCCAAGAGCACACCACGAATCTGAAAAACTGCCTACCCAAACGTGCCCAGAGAAAGGTAAATTAGAAGTGGAGAGGGGAAAAAAAGCAGACAAACATTTTCTTTCGAAACGTGGACAATCAGTGCAAAAATGACAGAGGAAGGAGCCTTTACGAAAACGACGCACTCTGCTCAGTTTGTCATTGCAGCAGGCGTGTGCACACACACACACACAGTTCCCAGTTAATTACAATTCTTCCTTCTCATCGATCTTCACTGTCCCTTCGCTGGACCACGCCACGCTCCTGCAGCAGGATTTGTCCAGCGCCACCCCAGGACGTGCGCAGCTCCCTCCCAGGCCTTCCAGCGCAGCAGCGCTCGCGCAGCCCACGGGGGCACCTCAGGGTCCACCTTCAGCAAGGAGCAGCCGAGGGGAGCTGGACGCTTTGACCCAGATGAAGCAAATGCCCTGGTGGAACCCCAGAAACCTCTCCAGCAAAACAAACAGCTCCACGGGATGGGGGGCAAAGGAAAGGAATTGCAAACGCAGCGGGGATGGGACAGCCTGCCCCAGCCCAGCCCTGCCTGCGTAACTTTTGGTAAGTTATGGCACAGGGGAGACCTCTAAAATGTATTGAGACACAGCCCTGACCAACACTAAATCAGGTCTCGGGCCCAACAACCTGTTAATCGCTTATTTATTTTAAAAGGGGAAAGCACCACGGAGCTTTCCCATTGACCAAGGACGGTGAGATGCGCTGCGCACAGAGGACAGGACACCCTGGCCACCAGCCCTACCACGACGTTGCACTTCGGGGTACTTTTTACCAATACTATGATGATTTTTACAAATACAGCGATGATTTTCTTTTTTTTTACCAATACAAAATGTGACAGCGGCCAGGGTGCTTTTAAGTGCCTACCCCAGGAGAGGGCACCAGACCCCGCTCGGAGCCCCGGCCTCACCCAGCGCACCCCGGCTGGCTGCGCAGCCCGACCCTCGTCCTGCTGCTCCCCTGGGGACAGCCCGGCCCCTGGGGACACCAGGCTGGGGAACGTGCGGGGACAGGCGTGAGGCAGCACGGCTGGTCTCCCCGCCTTGGAAAAGAGGAGGGAGGTGAGGCCCAAGACAACGAGGCTGCTCCAATTAGCGCCGTAATTAATGGGCATCCTGATAACAGAGGGCTGGGCTGGAAGAGTAGTTTCATTTTCTTCCCCTCCATCTGATTTTAGAAATCCCTCCTTCTCACCTCCGAGGGATGCTGGCGGTGTGCATCACGCGCTACATCCACACGAGACCGGCAGAGCCACCACCGCTCCCGGCAGAACACCGAACCCGAGGAGCTCAGCGCAGCTCCCAAGCCAAGGCCAACACCAACAGCTCTGTTCTACCGCGGGACTAAAGGATGTGCAAAGAAACCCAACGCCCCCACGAGATCGACTTCCCAGCTCGGGGACCAGCCCTGGACCCCAAAGACCAGGGTGACCGGCTCATGAATGTGGCCCCACACAGCACGGAGCCCATCCTGACCCACCCCAGAGCTCGGTGAAGTCCCACTTCTGCACCTGCACCCCGGTTATCCCCGCTCCCTGTATTATTTACAACCCCTAAATATGCCCCACTCGATAAAAGTGTATGGGGAGAAAGGTTGTATGAAAAAGGCATTACACACAAAAAAAAAAAAAGATACATGGTACTGTAAATAGAGAGGGGGTTTGTGCTTTTTTTTTGGTTTTTGGTTTGCTTTTTAAAGAGCAAATCTTGATAAAATACGGCCCTTCCCAGAGCTGTTAGAAACACTTAGTGCGGCACCAGATTTAATGACAGGCAATAGGCAGCAGTTTAAATGCACTTAGAGGGGGGAAGCGAAGCAAGGCAGAGCTTATCCGAGCTGTGTTTGTGTTGGGCTGGGGTGTCGGGTTGTTTGTTTTCCACTGCGGTTCTATTCCTCCCTTCTTTCCGTGAGGCACTCGGAGCCTTTTTGGAGCCCTTCTACAAAGGAGGAAATCCTTTTGCTGAGAGCAGTTCCTGCAGAGAGAGCACTCCAACTGTAGGACTCTGATGAGGTTAAGCATTAATTAAATCGAACCGCGAGGAAATAATTACACACACGCATCCGTCAGGCCAACTTGTCACTACCCAGTAACAAAGTTGGATGCAAACTCCATCAGCAGAACTGTCATGTGGCTGTTAGGGGGAAATAAATGCATCCCAAACGGACAATTTCATTTAGAGAGAGGGAAAAAAAAAATGGATTGCAAAGGATTAATGAGGCGAAGGGTTTGTGTTTGCAGTTGGATGTAAAATGCAAACATCCTAAGTTGTGATATCATCGTTTAACCTTCATCTTCATGTGCGGGAGCGCTCCAACCGCTCGCCCGCCGGAGGGACGATTAACGCCGGCTGTAAAACCCAAATTTCCAAACGGGAGGGGAGCGGAGGCGGCGTGGAAACATCGCTCCCGACCCCGCAGCAGCGCCCGGCCTCGCTTCACGTGCAGACAGAAATGGAAACGGTAGGGAAGGGGATGGGGCCGCTGGGAGCTCTTTGCTGGAGTTGCCGGAGCTGCCTTGGTTCTCAGGGCTCTTCTGGCGATTTCTGATCATTAAGCCTTTGAAATTTTGTCAGGGAGGACTCCCATAAATCTCCCCCTAACGTGTACGGGGCCTGTTATGCTCTAGAGCTCCCCACCATGTCCGAGGGTGCACACAACCACCAGCGTGAGCACTTCAGGGAGGAGCAGAGCCCCACGAAGCCACCAGCCCAGAAAGCTCGGGGTGCAGGCACCCTGCTCACCTCCCAGCCCCAGTCTCCCCCTCCTCCAGCCCAAGAACCCGCTGCTGAAAGGGGCCCCCCGGCACACCACATGCCCAGAGCCCCGGAGGGGACAGACGCCTGTGAGAGAGCAAAGCACAGCAAGGGGCATGGCAGGCAGATCTGGGGCCAGGCAGCTGGGCGCGCTCTGCCCCCAAGGGGTCCCCGCTCCCTGCTGGATGCACAGACAGCCGCAGCAAAGCCCCAAGGCAAAAAAAAAAATCCCCTTTTACAGCATGGGTCTGGCCAAACATGCTCCTGGGGACCTTCCAGGGGCGTGCAGGAGACCTCCTCCTGCCCGGGAGATCTTCCCGAGGACACCCAGAAGATCTCAGCCTGCCCTGGGGCACCCTCGGGCAGGTGCCGAGGGTTTGCTGGGAGGCAGCGAGCACCAGCAGGGAGCTGGGGGAGACGTCTCCCCAGGGACGGGGGGCTCAGCACCTCGGCTGGGGGCTGGCTGCAGCAGTGCCCGTCGTGTGTCCTCCCAGCTCAGTGAGGATTAATCGATGTGCCTCACTAATGACCAAAAAGCCTCTTGCCTACATGTGCTTTAAAGGGAAATAAAATAATAATAATAAATAATTTTTTAAAAAAAATCAGGGTAATTTCAGCAGACAGTCACTGTGGACCCTAAAACATATCCCCCCCCCCGCATATGCTAAAATTCAGATATACGGATTTGAATAACTACTAGAAAACAAACCAAATAATTTAAACCAGTTAAAGAGTCAGAACATTTTCTTCACACTAAGTGAATAATTTATGGGCAGAGCTGAAAAAAAAAAAAAAAAGCTCTCTCCAGGCCTGTATTGCAGGAAAATGTATCCAGAATAAAAGATCACATTTCAGACTCATGAATAAATGAAAAACAAAACCAAGAGTAAACAGAAAGCGAAGTATTTCCTCCCTAGCTCCCCGCAGCGTGCTGGCCAGCCGTGGCCAGGCACCCTCCTGCCCAGCCGTGGGGCCAAATCCTGCCCCGGGGCTGTGCCAGCCCACCTTCTTTCGCTCCAGCCGGGTTGCTAAAGCTACACCAAGCCCAGCACCGCAGCGCGCTTTGCAGTGCCCTAAAATGCTGCCCCCGCCCTCTGCGTGACCCCTAAAATCAGTGCAAAATAACCAAAATACTCCGAGCACTGGCAGAGCGCGGCGAGGAGAGGTGCCAGGGATGCAAGCTACATCCAAAATGAGCCTCCCTCAGCCATTTCTCCAAACTGAAGCCTTGCCACGGAATGGCATTTCACTCCCCCGCCACCCGGGCTAGGCAGGGCGGCTGGGCAGGGAGCAGCCTCACGCCCGACCCGGACGCATCCCTGGGGAGGACGCGGGGTGGCACCGCGCCCACCCACCTCCGCCAGGCCACGCAGAGGATGCTGCGGGGGGTTCCCCTCCTCACCCCCCCGCCGAGGAGCTCCGGGGCTCCCCTTGCTCCCTCGTGCCTTTACCCCCGGGCCAAGCCACCTGGACGCGGCACATCCCCAGCAGCAGCCTACCTCGGGGCCGGCTCCGGCGTTTGCGTCTCCCCACGGAGGTGCTGCGCAGCGCGGGCTGGAGCTGGCCGATCTCGATGGGCGTGTTGGTGCGGAAGCTCTCCTTGAACTTCTGCATCAGGGACTCCACCGTCTCCTGCGTCACCTCGGGAGCTGCAACACCGGCAAAGGGACCGCCGTTAGAAGGTGCCCGAGCGCCCGCAGCCCCACCGGCACTGCCCCTTTCCTCGGGGAGCCAGAGCCCCTCGCGTCAGCATGGGACACGGCCGGCCTGCCAGGTCACCCGCAGGAACCCAGAGAGCACCTCCCAACCCTTCCCAAAAACACAGAAACAAGCAAAGGATGAGTTTACAGAAATAACTTTTTTTTTTTCATGCCGCTTTACAGCTCTTTTGATCATTCCTTGCCCCTTCCTGCACTCGGAAGCCCTATCCCAAGGGTTTAAAGCACACAGGGACCCCACCGGCAGCCACACGGACCTCGGGCTTAGCAGCTTTTGGGTTCTCCATTTACACTGCTCAAGCCCGGAAAAGACTTTGCTTCGAGGCACCACGGCAGGCCACAGCTTGCTGATATTTATGCAGCTGCCCTTGCTGTTCTCACCCCCCCAGCACCCAGAAATACCTTTAAGAAAAACAAAAGCCCCAAAAAAAGCCGAATTGCCCTACCAAACCTGCCACAGCAGGTAGAAGCAACGAAAACGCTTGCAAACAGCAAAGATGAAATTCAGGATCAAAAGGTCTGCCCTTCGGAAGGCCACAGAGGTCGCCCGGGTTTAACAAACAGCTCCGCCTCTGTCAGCTCCCCGAACAAACCCGTTAGCAGGACACCACCTCTGGCTCCGTCCCCATCGCAAGGGTCCTGGGGCCTCAGATCGGCTCAAGAAGCTCGCCCTGCCCGCAGCGCTCCCGTGGGGGGCCGGTGCAGGCCACCCACGTCCTGCCCACCTGGGTATCAGCCCCGGCATTTCGGGGCTCCCCAGCTGACGCCCGGACCCGCCGCAGCCCCTGGGCCCGCGGCCCCGGCAGAGCTGTGCGGGACCAGGAGGGGCTCGGGGTGCGCGGCTGCCCCGTGCCGCGGCCTCCGATCCCCTGAGCAGCACGTGGGGTGCCCGTGGTAGTGCGCAGTGAGGAGGCGGTCGGGCAGGACAGGGCATTTGTAACCCTCGACAAGGATTTGGCTTTCAGAAGGAGACAGAGAAGGCTCCAAAAGCGGCCGTGCAGAGCCCCAAGCACAGCACCCAGCAGGCAGAGCATCCTCCTCCCCGCACTGCCAAGGAGGACAGCGGGAGGCAGGGAGCAGAGGAGGCCAAAGCGTGCCAGCTCCAGGCGAGGGCTTCCAACCTCGCAGCGCCTCCGCACAGACAGCGGGCACCAGGACTCGCTGCCCTGTGAGCATGGGAGGTGGGAACCATTTCAGGAAAGCTCCAGAGAGACGGTGGCCTCAGGGAGCAGCCACACTGCACCTTCCCATCATCTGACATCAGGGTGCCCCAGGCACCACACCTCAGAGCCCCCCAAAGCCCCTTGAGAGGAGAGCCTTCAAACCTGGGATTTACAGCAAGCACCGCGGGACCCTGCGGTGTTGGATCCCCCTTCGGACATCACCCTGGGGGAACTGAAGAGCAGGGAAAGGTCCCAGAAGAGCACCTCGCGCCATCCTGCGCTACTCCCGACAGCACGCATCCCAGCACGGGGACGGATGCTGCGGGAGCGGCGGCCGGCAGCAGGCACGTCCCAGCCCCCGGCGCGGTGCCTGCAGGATGCCCACGTCCGTGACCTCCTCCAGCAGCTGCGTGGCGGCGCCTCCCCGCCAACAGCTGGCAACTCCTGCGGACCTCGGGGCTGCGCAGCGCAGCACACGTGCCGGCGGAGCAGGGATCGCACGACCCGCGCGGCTGAGGATTATTTACTGAAAGGAGGCCAGGAGAGCGCCGAGGGAGGAGGAGGTGGGGATGTGCTTGCAGCTCACGAGGAACCACGGCGAGGTCGCAGCTCCTGCACGTCCCCCGTTTGGCTGAGAGGAGCAACGAGGCACGTGGTGACCGTACCCCTCCTGGCCACCGTGCTCTGCACGTCCGCCCACAGCCATCCAGAGGCATCCGCTCGAGTGCTCATCTGCGGGGGGAGCAGGGGAAGGGAGCAGGAGCTGCCTGCCCTGCCAGGAGCAGGGAAGAGGTGTTGTGGTCACGGGGAGACGGCCACGGC
Source organism: Anser brachyrhynchus (assembly GCF_964034855.1). Classification (NCBI taxonomy): domain Eukaryota; kingdom Metazoa; phylum Chordata; class Aves; order Anseriformes; family Anatidae; genus Anser; species Anser brachyrhynchus. Next base: position 8,592,309 of record NC_137712.1, on the reverse strand, counting down.
AGCCACCAGCTATTTGCAACGCTATGGATATTCAGTCTAACTCCAGGAACGAGAGAGAAAACCCAAAGGTCTGACCACTCAGCCCGTGTGCACTGGCACATCCGTGGCCTTTCTACCCCTGAGCTCTGGGGTCTGGAGCAATGCAGAAAAATACGAAAAACCCTGTGCCAACGTGATCTCAGCAAAAGGAATTTGATCTGGCCGGGGGGGCAGACCCAGAAGAAAACCCTCACTGAAACAGAAAGGTAGCTTGGCTTAAATTTAGCGGCACAGCACCGGGGGTCAAGGATTAAGGGAGGACCCTTCACACACTGCCAGCCACGACAAAAAGAGGGAGAAGACAACAACATCCATCAACGTCAGCATGCACCACACTGCTCGAGGCTGGCAGGACCCTACTGAGCCTGGGGGTGCCCACCACGGCAGACCCAGGCCCCCACACACTGCAGCCTGGCCTTTCCCCCGCTGACATGCACACGCTGCCACGGGTGGACGGAGACCTCACAGCCACACGTGCTTGGCTTTTACGCCTCCCGGGGGGGGGGTTATCACTAGAGAAGGACGAGAATGTTACTACCGAGGGGTGGTGAACAGCTCCTGCCAAAGCAATACTCCAGCTCTGCCCTGCACGACCCGGGTGGGATGCTCGCGCTGAACGCGGGGCTGCCCGCTCCCCTCCCCATCACCAGCTCCTCCTTGCAGCCCAGCGGGACGCGGCTTCGGACGCACCAGGACCACCCTCTCACCCAGCAGAGCCCGCCAGCTTGCCTGCTCTCCTGCCCCCAGTTCCCAAGGGAAAGGAGATGGATTCATCGGGACAATGATGTAGCTCACACCTCGTCACCGCTTCGGGAGTTTTCAAAGCCCCGCAGGGGTGGTGAGATCCGCCCCAGGGCCTGGCACAGCACCACCACTATCTCTGTCTCATCGCGTCCCAACAATGCCTCTGGCAGCACAACGCCAGCCCAGCACCCAGCTGAAGCAGAGGAAACGCGAGGTTCCTCAGCCTCCGCAAAATCAGCTTCCACCTCCACCAGCGAGCCAAGGACACAGCTGAAGGTCGCGGTACCTTTGTAAAGCACATCACACGTTGCACACCTCCCTCCTGTCCACCCCCATACGCTATTCTGAAAGCGATTTGTTCTCCTTATGGCTCCCCTATTCGTTTGCACATCTCCCACAAAACAATTCAGCTCAATAGCCTTTCTTTCTTTCTTTTTGCTGGCGCAAATTGCAGTAGGGAAAATATGTTCTTTGGCTTAAAAATTACAAAACCCAAAAAGTCATCAGCGGAACAGTGCGAGCGGTGTTTGGGTAAAAATACTTTGCAGCCAAGATGGGAAGCAGCAGCGTTTGTTCCAGCCTTCGTGGGACTCCCACTGGAGCGGGGAGAGCTGTGCCTTCCCCTGGTGCACGGGCTCTGGGGGTCATTTTGGGGAGAGAGACTAAAACCAGCCCCTTACCCTCCACGGCCAGAGAGGGTTCTCCAGAACACGATCCCAGGCTGCGACCAACGTGACCACCCCCACACCATGTACTCAAGGGATGTGCTGGTTCCTGGTGCCTCCACCATCCCAGGATGTTCTCAAAGGTCCAGGACAAGGAACCACAAAACCCCTTTGAACGCACAGCCGTGTTCGCAGCCAGCAGAGGCTGGGCAGCAGGGATGGAGCTACCGGTGGTGGAAGACCCCAGAGACCTTGGAAACAAGCCCTCAGCCTTGCTTTTGGGATGTTTTAATGTCTGCACATGGCCTCAGTGGATGCTCGCTGGAGAACTGCCCTCAGCGTAAGCTCCTGCACCCACAGAGACCCCAGGTACACTCAGTGCGTATGGTGGGGAAGGAGAAGGATAGGCAGCTTCTCCAAAGCAGGCTCAACGCCTTGGTGAGTGGCTGGAGAGCTGCACAGCCCCACAGCCCAGCCCGCAGCACGTTCAGGCAGAGCGGCGAGGCTCAAGGATCCAGAAGGGAACAGCTTTCCTCAGTGTCCCAGTCTTTGGTGCTTGCCCTAGAAGTTCAGGTCCCCGGAGCCACGAGCATCCCTTTTCATTCCCACACAACACCTGCAGCCTCACAGCTGCGGGGAGAAGGCTGGGGAGGCAATGCCTGTGCGTACCAGAGCCTCCCACGCTAGATATTGAGTAAAAAGTATTTAAAAATACATGGGTTTCTAAGCACCTGATTTTCACATTGCTCTCTTCGATTTCTGAGTGTCAAAGGGTCACACGTTGATTCCTCGCCATTACCAGTGGTCAAAACGCTCCCGGTTTTGGAGGGAAGGTAGCACCGAGAAGCCTGCCGGGCAGCTCGAGCACTGCTCAGCTGAACACGCCGCTGTGCCGGGATCGAAATGCTTCACGAGAACACGCCAAACTAAATTAAGGACTAACTGGAAAAGTTTGGGTGCAATTAGAAGTCAAGGCTGGTGGGGTTTTTAGCTCCTCATTTACTTTGACTTTCGCATTCCTTTACGCTGGCCCCGTGACCACGTGCACGATGCAGCCTCCGCACCTCAGAGGCCAGCTCCTCTCTGAGACCAGCTCCTTCCCTCCTACCGACTGCTTCCAGCATTTTTTGATTAACTCACCTTCTGTAGGCGCAGAGGAGGGTGCTCTCCTGTGAACCACTGGTGCTGGCTCCGCCAGCCTCACGTACCACGGCAGCCGTAATGCACATCAGGTACATTCACCAGTTTAATACTGGTATAACTGTTCCCTCTAAATCAACCCCGACTTTCCATAAGCTCATTTTGATGTCACTGGAGGAGCATTTTGGAGATTTCTATTTTACAAAGTATTTTAGGAAATTGACTTTCCCATCCTATTTGGGATGAGCACGAATTTCACAATGCTGGAAGTTTTCCACGCGGTGGAAGCCCTGTTTCCTCACCAGCTCTAAATAATGGGTGTTTGTTGTTTTCCGAAGCATGAAATAAGCAACGGTGTTTGTTCTAAAACTGGGATGTGGACTGATTTTCAACAGTGCCACCCTAAAGGTACTAAGCTCCGGAAAGCAGAGAGCTTTACTAGCATAAAACCAGATAATTATGACAAAGCCTACGCGATAAAGGTAGGAGAGATCTGTACAACCACTTTACACTTTCTGGGAAGAAAGCACAGCTGGACAGCAATGTCCTGCAACTGAGTACACCAAAGACAGAAGAAACATTAAAAACTACCAGTCCTGCTCTTTTGCCAGCCACCACACACCTCCGCCACCTCCTGCCTTGAGCAAGAGCCTCTGTCCCCATCGGTCCCCTGCTTTCCACCAGCCCGTGCCACCTGCGGCCACACCGAGTTCAAGCAATACGAGGAGAGTGCTGGCTGCATTACACGGCCAGCTCAGCATCTGTATAAATAAAACATATTTGATAGATATAATATCCAAAAATGTTATATATATATACAATATTTATATAAACACGTATTTATGTTTATATATGTGTCTGCACATATTTATCAATTTTATGTATATATACAAATTATATATGTACCTCTGTGTGTGTGTCTAAATCAAAACAAAGCACAAATAGCCACGTCTATAGCAGGGCACCGAGCACCTCCTGCAAAGCATACATCTCCAGGCCACCCCTGCGATGGCAGAGCGAGGCTCTCAACCTCTTTGGGAAGCTCTTTCACTCACAGGGGTTTGCAGATTGAGCAGCACAGGGCTATGGGAACCCCGAGAGCATTTGGGAAACAGGCTCGTATTCCATCTCAGCTTCTTCCTTCTTTTCCCTCCCTTCCCTTTTTGCTGGGCTTTAAAATAGCAGATGTATACATTTCTTTACGTAGGCATTAATATACATTAATAGACTATTTTATATGTTAATAAATCTCTCGCTACAAAAATAGATTTTTATACGTAAAAACCTGATTGGAATTGCAAATTGGAGGGGGGGATGGGGCAGCAGCAGAAGTTAGAAGTTTCACTCGCGATGTCTTCTTTGAGGGAAACCGAACAAATGCACCTTCCTCCTTCTCATATTCATCAGATGACGGCTTCCCTACCCCACTCCCCACCGCCCTCGGCTCTGGGCTCGGAGCCAGCACCGTCCTTATCTGGCACGAGGCAGGAAGAAGCCCCGATACCATCGCAGGTTTTCAGTAGTTCGACAAATCTGAAGAAGTCTCCGCTGGCTTTTAACACGGCTCGGGGAAGGGGGGCACCGGGAGAGGCGTGCGGCACAGCAGCCCTGGGCGGTCTGTGAGATGTTTAAGCCTACGCTGGGTGTTAGCAGAGGGATGTGGGACCCTCCGGGGGCTGTCCCCATCCCTGCGGCTGACGGAGCCACAGTGGCTGCAATCCCTCTGAGGTCCCCCAGGGGGGACAGGACCAGAGGGTGCCACGCACCCCACAGCCCTCTGAGGGCACACGAAGGGGGTCTGGCTTGGATTCAGCAGTTACCCCATAGAGAGCTGTGACCCCTACGGACATCTGGAGGTTTGTCTCAGCGTTCTTCTTTCTTCAGAAGGGCAAAACCTGGAGGAGCTGGGAGGCGGCTGTGATGCACAGGAGAGTAGAAGTGGCCAGGGGCTGCTTCCCCCTGGCTGCAGCCCCCCTGCCCCCAGCTCCCCCCTGCCCCCAGCTCCAGCTCTGCCAGGGGCCGGATTCCCACCGCCGCACGGAGCAGCCCCGGCCGCCCCTTCTGCAGGGGCCAGCCCGGAGATGCTCCTCCGGGCACCCCGCAGCGCTCAAAGCCGGCCGGGGTCACTCAGAGGTGCTGCAGAATCCGGGCCACAGAGGATCACTTTGAAAACGCCTTGATGGTAAGAAAAAATTCAAAACTTCGCTTCCTGAATAGCAAAGAAAGTCAAGCCTCCAATGTAAACCCATCTGAGACAGAGCTGGTTGTGCCGCTAGCATCACTATTTCCTTTAAAAGTCCTACAAGCAACATAGTCTAAAGCTCAGGCAGGCCAACGTGGCCACTGACAAGTCCCTCACCGTGCCCAAAGCCCCGTGGCACCCCGCTGCTGCTGCCCAAGCGTGCAGAGCACGGGGGGTTCTGCACCCCGGGAGCTCTGCAGGGAGGGAAGACGTCCTTCGGGGCTCACGCCAAGAGGCACCGCACGCAACCACCTGCACACCGTCGGCTGTCCTCGGGCACAAGCTCAGCTAAAGCACCCGCGCTAAAGAAGTTCTGGGAGAGCCCTCGCATTTAATCGCCTTCCTTCTTGCTTTTAGCCCACCGCAAAGAGCCAGAGCCCGATTTTTTTCATGCTGATGCAGAGGCATTTGGCTGGCATGGTCTGCTTTGGATCAGAGCAGCTCGGCTCAACCCAGGCAGCCGGAGCAGAGAGAGATCACAAAGCAAAGCCTGGGAAGGGAAGAGGGTTAATCCGGATCAATAAAACCCAGCTCTTCGCTTCTCCCCTCTTTTTGCTCCCGTGCAAAGCTTTGCCATTTCTCCCACCAGCACAGAGATGGAGCAGATACCTGCAGGAGCAAACCCCTGCAGGAGCAAACCCCTGCAGCCTCTGTCCTTGCTCCGGGCGGCTGAGCAGCCCCTCGGGGTGGCGAGCACCCAGCCCGCGGCAGCGCCCGCCCCGCGCCCCGACCCGTCCTCATCCTCTCTCCAGTCACGGAGCTCAATCACTTCCCAGCTAATTGCCTCCACTCATGTGTGCAAACTAACCGTTTACTGGAAAATGCCACGGAATGTTAATTTCATTTGGAATTGGGTAATTGCAAAGCACTTCCACTTTTTTTTTTATGATATGAAATGAATAAGCATTGTATTAATAGCGCCGTTCCCAGCGCCGACCACAGCCGCGGCCCCACCGACAGCAGCTGGGAGTCATTTGTCACCCCTCACCTTCCCTGCGGTGCTTCCTTCCACCTCTCCCTTCCCCTCGCCACGCTCCTGGCTTCCCATTTTGGTAATTAAGATAATGTGGTATAATTACAAACACATTGCTAAAGATCAAACGCCCGTGAGCCGCAGCCCGACAGCCCAGCTCTGCGCTGGGAGCGCCCTGCCAAGCCGCCGGGTCCCGGCCCTCCCGGGCTGCCCCTGCCCTCCCCAGGGACTGTTCCACCCTAGGAAATCCTCAGCTCTTCCTAGGGGGCAGCCGCGTTTGTGGCACAGCCCTCCCCTGACATCGACGAGGCGTTTATCCCCTTCACCCATTTCTCCTCCCGATGGGAATCGCAGCAAGGAAAAGCCCCTGGCAGGGGGATGCTGCCCCCCCAAGCCCGCCCCTCTCCCTCCGCCCCGGCACCGAGAAGATCCAGGCCACCGGAGACTCTGCTTCCCCGCCCCTCCACTCCCACCTTTTATTTTATGAGACACCATAACTTTTTAGCTTACGCAGCAAGCGGAGAGCAGAGAAGCCGGGCAGACCCTCGGCAGCAGCTAACACTCCTCAAGTTATAAAATAATTGAAAAGTTAAATAAAAACACTCTGGAGGAAGCTTCCCCATTCGGTGCTAATGGGCGCACGAAGCAGCCCAGCCTAATGTTGCGTGGCGGGGAGGAGAGCCGCCGGCTCCGAGCAGCGCTGACCTCCAGCCTCCCTCCTCCCACGCTCCCCAAATCAGAGCAAAGCCGCCCCGGGGAGCACCACCGCGAGTCCACCGAGGGCAGGAGGAAGGCCCATCCCCGGGTGGCCGAGGAAGCCCAGCTGGAGGACGAAGCTGGACGTGGCAGCACCTGCTCGCCTCAAAGCCCAGGCTATGGGAAGTAAAAACCCTCCCGGAACACGGGCACCAGGCTGAGCCCAGCAGGATCCCGCTGCAGGCAGGCGAAGGCGTAGCGCAGGCTGTAACTCACCGGGGCCTTCAGCCGGCGGTGATTTGAAGCCCTTGTTAACCGGCTCCCTCTCCCGCCGGCCCCGCAGGTAGGTCGCTGCCGCGTGATGGATGGGGCCGCGAGGTGCCGGCAGAGCCCAGGTCCGCAGAGGAGCCCGGCCCCGATCCATCTTCCTCAGGGGCAGGCTGCCAAAGTGAAGGGGCAGGGCGGCGGGGCCAGGTACGACACGACCCGAAGGAAGAGGGCACGCCGACAGAGCCAGGGGCTGGCGCTGCAGCTGGCCTCCCTGCTCCCCCCCCTAACAGAAGTCCATTGCTGGGTGACCCTCGCCATGCCAAGCAGCTCGGCTCCGCTGCCTGCTGAACACCAGGGTGACAAAGCACCGAGTGCCACGTGCCCAGCACCCGGGGCTGAGCAATCCCCGTGCCCCCAGGCAGGTGACACGAACCACGCGACGCAGCCCGGGGGCTGCCCAAAGCTCACCAGCACCTATTTGCTCCCATCAGAAATGGGAACGTTGCACATCTTTCTCCCTCCTTGCAGCCTCCACGCTCCCTTTCCACATTCATTGAATTCAGGAGCCAAAGGCAGGTTTTTTCCATGCCGACTCCGTGTTGTGGATGGGAGGACAACCCTGAGGACGGCGCTCCCAGCGCTGCACTGCAAGATGCAATGCGCCACGAAGCGGTCCCAGCACAGAAAACCCCGGGGGGAGGATGCTTCAGATCCCGCAGGGTCTTCCGAGGAGAATAAGCAGCCACCACACTTACTTTTCAGAACTTGCATCAGGAAAAAAACATCTTCTCAAAGCTAACCCTGGTCACCAACCGGCCCACAACCCAGCTCTGCCGTTAATAATGCAGCACGCTATCAAACATTCATCGTCATGCACAGAGCGAGGCACAACGCGAGCCTGCCGTTTATACAAATATAGCTCCTGATGGCTTGTTTTCCTCGGACAGCCAAAACTTCACAGCTCATCTTCTCTGAGCTGGTGATCTTGCCTGGATGAAAAGCACTTTGGACACCCAGGGAATTCAGGTCTCCCGCACACAAAACTGCCACGACAACTTCAGCAGGCTCTGAGGGGCTGAGACGGTCCCACAAAACCTACAAAACCCGAAGTTAAAAGAGCCGCTGCCCTGGGGGACCCCAGGTCACCGAGCTTTGGCCAGCAGAGGGGATCACAGCGGGTCCTTCCCTTTGCACCGAGCCACTTGGCCGGCTCCAGGCCCGTGCTGCCACAAAGCCCCGACACGCCAGCAGGGTGTCACGAAGCCACCATCCCTTGGGGATGCTCAGCGAAATGCTGGCAAACTAAAACGCCCCTTTGTTTTCTGTTCCCTATGGCATCACCAGGAGCTGATTTTCCATCTGCTTCTTCCCCCCTCTGCCTCATAAAATCAGTGAGCGGGATACAGCAAAGGGAGGGGAAGACAAACAATGACAAAGCCATCACATCAGGAGTCCACCCTAGGACCCCTTTCTCCACGACGATGCTTTCTGGTCCTCAGGAGAAGCCCGAGGCAGTCTGCGAGATGTTAAAGCCTTCACGGGGTGTCAGCAGAGGGATGTGGGACCCTCTGGGGCCGTCCCCATCCCTGACCCCCTGCCGGGTGGCACATCAGACCTCCCGGACACGGCGATCAAACCAAACCTCAAACCCCGGCCTGGCAGCCATCCTGAGGGCTCCAAAGGCAATTAATACATTAATTATGGTTATGTTTCTCTCTCTGGAAAGCAAAGCTTTTCTCTGGCAGGTACACACGTCTTCAAATCGACATCGAGACACAGCTGGCATCGCCATAAAACCGAAGGGCCCGATGGCACACCCGGTCCCACCTCTGCAGCTAGGCCCCCAGTCTCTTCTTTTCAGCGATGCTCTTAAATCAGTGGGAATTAAGCACATGGCACTTAAAGACAGCCTTAATAGCTCTTATAACTACAGACACTAGCTAAGCATGTGCTTAAATGCTTTCCTGAATCGGGATCCATTTCCTGCCCTGTTGGGTCTTGTTTATTTTGATATTTTTTTTTTTAAATAGAACTCACAGTTGGTTGTTTGCAGCCAGGAAGCGGTAGATTGCAGACAGCCCTCTGCACCACGGCCACACGGGCTGCGTGAATATACATTTTTCAAAGGTCTCTGCAAATTACACAAGGAGCTGCTGAGGATTAGGTCCGGGAAAAGCTGATCAAATACAAAGAGGGTCGTGATCCCATTAAGCCCCTGAAAAGAAGATAGAGCCCCACGACGCATCAGATGCCGGCCTGACGCACTGTCCCATTTTCGTCTCCAGCCCCAGCAAATGTTAAGCCATCGTTTTATTTATTAAAGGCTCGGGAAGGCTCTGGTTGGTGCTGTGCCTCCCGGGGGCCCTGCATCTGCCCGCAGGAGCAAACCCCAGTGCCCAGCCCCGCTGCAAAGCCAGGGGCACCTCTGTGGGATCTCCACCAGGGAGGACAAGGTCCTACCCCTGCCCACTGCAGGGCACTGCCTCCAGCTCTGTCCCCGTCTCTAAACCCACCTCCAAGCCCCTGCAGCACTCTCGTGTTTGTTTTAGGAGCAGCACCTCCAGGACACGGCGCAACTACCTGCCCTATTGCTCCGTATCTCGGTCCTCCCTTTCTCCAGCCTCAAGAATCCTGACCTCGGCCTGGAGCTCTGCCCTGGGGAGCACATCCCTGGCGCACGTCGGACCCTTCCTCACCTGTCCCCGTGCTGCCACCCTGCATCCCCGACCCTGCCAAAATTATTCTCCTTCAGCGCCTCCCCCTTGCAGAGAAACCCAAGAGCAGTTTGGCAGCGAGCTGTCAGGACCACGACCTCTTCCGTCCCCATTTCCCCGCACTCCCTGACCTGCTGCTCCCACCTCCCAGGCAGACGGAGTCCCCTGTAGGAAAGCTGCCCCCTCCCAGGGTCCCAGCCCCAGGCAAAGCTCAGGCAGCCCCGCCGGATAACGTCTGGTGGAGTTCGTTCCCGTGCCCGGAGCGGATGGATTTAGATCCCTGCCTACCATTTGTAACTGCTTTAGCCCTTGGGGCACCTCGCGTGGCTACCTTCTCCAGGTCACAGATGAGGAGCAAACATCAAGGGACGTGGCCAGGGCCACCAAAGCAGGGCTGGATCCACCCCTCCAGGCTCGCTCCGGCTGCCAGACCAGCTCTGAGGCAGGCTCAAAAGCCTCTCGCTCTCGCTACAGAGAAAGGCATGGATTAAGTGAGAGAAACTTCAGAGATTTGCCATGCTAACACAGGAAGTTAGAAGAAAGTCCAGGAGATACAGATTCGGGATGACTGCACTGCCACGCCTCTGATATGCCTGCGGCATTAATCGCCTGCACGGCCGGCACTGTCCTGCCTCCCGTCTAGACTTGGGGGCCGTACCCAGACTGCGCGGTGAGGCGAGCACGAAGACCTGCTTGAAAAGGTTTATATATATATTTTTTTTTTAAGATGAAAGAAAAAGAAAATACAGAGAGGTCCTTTGTTGCAGGACTGGAATTGCTGATACTGATTTCCAAGTCTGACTACTATTTTCTGCTCAGCTTTCAGCAGGCAGGAGGTTTGGTTCGGCAGTCTCTTCTCCGTGTCCCACAACCGGCTTCCCAATCCTTGGAGGGTCCAGGGAACCCACGGACAACCCCACAGGCACCTAGGGACATCCCCACCTGCTTGCTGGGCTCTACCTTCCTTCATTTACCAACTCCATCTCCACGTATCCAGCGTGTCCCACCTACCGATGGACTGGGGGCCAAACCCCGCGGGACAGGGCTTGAGAAGCAGAAGCAAAGCGATCCTGCCGCTGAGGGATAAAAGGGTGTCGGCAGAGATGACAGCGAAGCGTGCTAACAGATCACAGCGAGTCAGGAATTCCCAAAGGGCTGGAGAGCTTGGGGCCATCTGCTTGGGAAAGGTGAGAGAGCAGAAACCCTCAGGAGCACGGGATGGAAACCACCTGGGGAAATGGGGCATGGCACAAAGAGGCAGCGAGGACGCAGACATTGCCGGCACAACCTCCCCAAAACTTCACCACTAACTGCAGGCTGCTTCGTACGCACGGGGACTGGGTTTGGAGAGACGGCACCCATGAGGCAGAGACCCCACAGAGATTTTCTAATTGCCAGTGATAACCCCAAAAGCACAAGGAGACCGTATGGCTCCCTTTCCGTACCGGCACAAAAGCATCCTTTGGGCTAATTAGAACCGGTTATCACCTCCTCCCTCCATTTCATTTTATTGTATTAATAAAAAAGAGTGCTTTTCTACTTAAGCTGCCTTAGATTCCTCTTCTGTCTAAATTCATCTGGGCTCTGTGCAATGTCACCGGGTCAGTTTGTGCTCCTGCTGCAATTCTAATTTTGTCAGCTTTCCATTTTCTAGGGAGTTGGGGGATTTTTCTTTCTTTTTTTTTTTTTTTTCTTCCCCAAATCAAAAATGATTTTGCATAACAGCAATAATGTTAATGGCCCTGCACGGTGCATCCAGATTACAGGCTGCGGCTGGGGAGAAATAAACATCTCATCTTTGCCCTGCTGTTTATCTACCCGCAGCAGAGCCCGGTATCAGGTCAGAACCTGTAATTTCATTAACTTTATCACTCAGACACGCTCGTTGCTAGATGTCATTATTCAGCACATTGCTCCCCTGTTTGTTTGCACCGGGCTGCACTCCGGATGCTCCGGCAGCACGAGGGAGCTGCCCTCGCAGCCGCAGCAGCGCAGCGCGCCGCCGGGGAAGGCAGGGAACGTCTGGCTCGGTGCATTCGTGCTCGGCTCACCCACGGCTTGGGAAGCAGTTATTTGTGCTGCCTGACCTGCCGGGCCGGGCAGGGACTTCTCTCCCAATTTTCAGGGCTGTACCTCGCGGAGATGTCCAGTTTGCTTCCCGCCTGACCTGATAAACACAAAAGCATCGCGTGGAGCAAAAAACGCTTCCTCGTAGAAAGGGCGGTCGAGCCCAACAGCCCACGGCCGCGCAGCACGGTGTGCGTGGATCCCAGCGGACGGAAAGCCCCCAGCACCTGCAAATCAATCACTGCCCGGCACCTGGGGGAAGGCAAGCGGCACGAGCAGGTGGAGGGCGAGCCGAAGCGCTCCATCTTCATCGCGCGTGCCGTCCCCGGTAATTAACGCCGGGAACTGACACTTGAAAGAGCCTTTGGTGACAGCCCCGGCGATGATACCGTTTGGAGCCCGCTGACAAGCCCCAGTTGATGTCTTATCACAATGCTACACGCCGGGAGCGGCGAGGGGAGCTTTTCCCTGGGGCGCTGACATGCCCCGTGTCCACGGGCACAGCTCCTCGCCCAGCCCTGCTAATTGCACCCAAACCCGACAGCCCCCGGCCAGGCAGCGGGGCCATGGAGGCAAGGCAACCAGGGAGAGCCAGGGCCAGGCTCCAGCTGGGATTCCCCTGACTCATCCGTCTCGAATCCACCTGTAAAATTTCGCCTGGACAGCCCTGACATCCCCCGCTGGGGACCGCCAGGTACGCGGTGTCTGCTCCATCCCACCCGCACGTCCCAGGGGAAGCCCAGCTGCGTCTGCCGCTCGTGGGCAGGTGGCAGCAGCTGCAGCGCCTCGGACGTGTCCCAGAGCTCCGCAGCTCCCAGGCACGTGCAAGCCAGCCAGGAGGGCTGAGAATCTGCATTTCTGGTCTAGAAATCCGGCATCTGGACCGCCTCATCCCTGATGATTCAGACTCTGTCTGGCCAGCTTTGGCAGAGAGGAGCAACCAGCGCACACCGCAGCTCGGCTGCTTCAGCAAAGCCTCATCGGGGAGGGGAAGGTGGCCGTGGGGCAGGAAACGCACGGTGAACCAGCATGATTTTCAGTGATCAGAACCAGAAAAGCACAAAACATGCCTCACGTCAAGGCGCGAAGCATGACGGCATCACGGGCTGTACTGGTGGGTACGGCCTGGGGGCAGCAGCCCAGCCCGCAGCCCCAGCTCGGGGGGGGGTTGCAGTCAGCACAAAAACGACTTTATTACCAGTTCCTGAAGCCCTCAGATAGTTTAATATTCCGCCCTAGATCTTGTTTACTATTATGTTTTGAAGAGCACTGAAATGCAGTTACTGCTGTCTTCCCCACTCGTACAACTCTAAATAATTTATAGAAAAGCAAAACAAAGAAGATAATATGAAAGAATAAAAGAGGCAGCTCAGTTACAGTATCTGAAGGCCTTCATTTGTTCACTCTCACTAAGCGGAGGGTCGGGGAAACATCTACTAACGCAGCAGGCCCGTAGGAGCCAGCTGCACACAAAGGAGGATGCTAACAGGGATGCTCAGATCAGCACTCGAGGACGGCAGGCGGACCCCGGCGCCTCGCCGCGTTTGTTTGAGCAACGATAACCATCGCTGCTGTAATCACCTTGCCTAAAAGAGCAGAGAGTAAAGAGCATTTCGTGGGCGGAGGAAACAGCCTCAGACACCACCGAGGACTGCCGCGGGTTGGGGGAGCTGCTTTCCAGGCACGATGCGTCGCCGGGGCTCCGTTGCTCAGCCCCACACGCTGCTCCCTGCGCCGCGCTGCGGCGGGAGGGGCGGCAGAAGCAGGAGCTGAGCCCAGCGGTCCCCGTCCCCATCCCCGCCAGCACGGGTGCTGCAGCGGGGACCGCTCAGCCTGCACGGGAAGGGCACGGTGCCCGGGGGCGCGTCCTGGCGGCACCCTGTGAGCAGAAAGCAGCCCCGTCCGTCCTTGCACCCATCCTTCTGCTGGAGGCGCTCGGCAATTAGCGCTGCCACGCCGCCCTTTTGTTTATTCAGCTGCGTTTAGCCGTGCTGCAGGTTAACTGCATTAAACCGCTTCTAATGACACTTCGATAAGCAGAGGCGGGTGATGCAGCTTCCCCGAGACAGGTTTTCAAAATGCAGGCCATCAGACGCACATTAGCCTGAGCACTCCGGGGAAAGCGCTGCTCCGCTCCACGCAGGGGGAACGACTGCGTCTGATGGCACCGGGCGCTGCCTGCCTGCCCTGCCGCATCCAGCCTGTGGCTGCCCCAGCGCCGGGCTGCTTTGCCCGTGGGGATCCCTGCTGGGAGCGGAGCTGCTCCACGTCCCAGCACCCCGGGGGAAGGCACGAAGCACCCACAGCACCTCGCCTGCTCGGGACGGGCACCCCAGCACCTCTCGCTGCAGCTGCCAGGGGGTCCGAACCTGAACAACAGGCACGTTAGCCAGCTCCGCACCTCACAGCACCGTGCAGGAAGACACTACAACAGCCAGAACCCGCACGTATAGAATTGTATAGGCTTCGGATGCTACGTAAGCTGTGCCTGCCATGCCTTCTGTAACAGGCTAAGCACCACGGGTAGGCACAGCTCACATCTGAGATCTGCCACATCCCCACGGGTTCAGCCCCGCCGCTCTTCCCGCACGGAGACTTCTCTCATCTGCCATTTCCAGCTCCTCCACGCACGTCTCAGATCTGCAGCCCTGATCACTTTGTTTGTGGGTGACTCCAGGATCGTTTGTCTGACTGCTCGGAGAATGAAACGCGGGGAATGTTTTGCTGCTCCCGGAGAACACAGCTTTGTGCAGCGGCTCTCGGAGGAGCGCGGGGCTCAGCAGGGCCCTGCCATGCCGACACATCTGCCTGCTAGAATTGATGCACCGCTCGCCGGCGAGGCGATGAGCATTTCTGCCACCCAGAGAATAAAAACCGGTCTGATTGATGCCCCTGTGCCAGCACTCACCCCCAGCAAGAAGCCGGGAAGCGTCCCAGCATTCCCGTCCTGCTCAGGAGCCTGGCGCAAAGGCTGAGCAGGAGCAAACCTCATCAGCGCGGCTGGAGGAGCAGGAACAGAGCTGAGGTACTGCACGAGTCCATGGCAACAGAGCAAATCCCCTTGCTGGGGGGATTGTTCCCCAGCCAGGTATCCTCCAAACCTCGGGGGATTTCACAGCAGTCCCTGCCACTGCTAGCACCAGATACGCCACCCAAGCCTGAAATCAGAGCCGCTGGCTTCCCATCTCATCGTGCTGGGCCAGCTCTCACTGGAAATGGGAGACTGGTTTGGGGAGAGGATTGGGCAAAAGAGAGAGGTCACATCCTAGGGAGCCATATCTCTGAGCCCCTCTGAGCACCCAACCCCTGCAGCACCCAAGCCCCCAGCACGGCGCGGCAGGGTCACACTGTGAGACCAGGGACGGCTGAGGGCTCACAGCCACCCCTGCCTCAGTTTCCCCAGCACCACCCAGCACTGAGTCCCCTCAGGGAGGACAGCTTCAGGACAAGGTCTGCAAACCATCCTGAATATGAAAACTTCGGACAAAACCCTACGAGAGAGGTGGGTGCCCTCCCTCCAGCCCCAGGATCCTCCTCTCGGTGGCCCCACACAGGGCACACACCCTGGCAGGGGACGGGGAGAGGGAAAGAGCAGGGAAAAAACCAACAAACCTTTTTTCTCATAGTCAGGCTTCTCCTCCCCGCCTCGGCCCAGGCTCTCCAGCGTCCGTGTCACCTGGCTGCCAAACTCATCCTCCCTGGTGCTGGGCTCAGCCCGCCGCGGCGTCTCCTCCTCCTCCTCGTCCTCGTAGTCGTCCAGGATGGGGGTCTCGCGGATGGGCACCCCGATGACCGAGTTGTGGGCCTGCAGGCGCGAGTTGCGGAAGCTCTCGCGGGCCTGGGGGCCCAGCAGCACGGAGGGGATGTAGTGGATCTCGTGGGTGGCCTCCGTGCTGGCGCTCTTCTGCGGGATGCGGCGGCGCTTGTGCCAGCGCCGCTGGGCGTACAGGGCCACCGTGAAGACCAGGAGGAGCAGGAGCAGCGCGATCAGCCCACCCTGCGGGACAGCAAAGAACACACGTCAGGAGGTGCGGAGGGAGAGGGAAAGGAGATGCTGTGACCCGAATCCATGAACGATTTCCTCTTCCACCTCCAGAGCACCCTTTCAGCAACGCAGACCCCAACTGTGCTCTGCAAGCCCCGTGCGGGTGGGGACATGCAGCCAGCTCTCGGGTGGAGCATCACGGACAGGCAGGACGTGGCCACGGGGTGGCCTTTGGCTGAGGACCGAGCAGTGACACCCCCAGCTCAGCTCCGCCCGAGCTCTTCCGCCCGCTCCTCCTGGGGCTTTGTTCCCACCCCTTCGGCCCCACCAGCCCCTGGATGCCCTCACGCACGCAGACACGGGCACCAACCCTGCGCGCCCTGCCCAAGGAGAGGGGAGGGGAGGTAACTGCACCGCACCTCTCGGGAGAAGAGCGCACCGTCAGAGCAACCCAGCAGCCAGGGCAGGAGCAGCGAGGTCCCCGCAGCGGCCCCACGTTCTGCACAGAAGGCCGTGCAGCGGCTGGCACCGCACAACTGCTGTTCCTCAGGGCACAGCTACCCAAAGCCGCCCACCGCTCCCGCGTGTGCCAGCCCCGCTGCTCCCTTGGGGAGCTCCAGGATGGGCCTAGAAAGCCGCAGGGGAGGGAGGCACGGGGCACAAGCAGGGCACAACCCCCGTGTGTCGTTCTCACCCCCTGGCTGGGGCTCCTCTCATGCTGCCGGTCTGCGGAGCACCTCACGGCCACATCCTGCACCCAAATCCTTGGCTCTCCAAAACAACCACGATCCCATCGATCACAGCAGCGTTACTTGAAGTCTTTCCTCTTACGTCCTTGGGTAGCATCACGAGTCACCCTCACACCGCAGCGCACACCCCACGGCGAAGCATTCAGTGACTTGGCAGCGGTTACCGTGGGTCAGCAGCAGACCCACGGGCACACCAGCACCTATTGCAGACCACAGCCTTCTCTACAAAGCTCTTTGTTTTCACCCAGCTCCCAACTACCTTATCATCAAAAACACGTGCCGCTACCAAAAAGCACAAACTTCCCAAATACCAACGTCTCCATGGGCGCGGCGGTGCTGGGAAGCTCCTGGCTGCTCGGGAGGCTGACAGGGACGCAGCAGGAGCTGCGCCTTTGCCAACTTTGAGCCTCTCCATCTCCCCGCAGCACCCAGGCAATTTTATCCTGTGGCAGACAAGCACAGCAAGGCATGTAAATCAGGGGCGGTGCGAGCAATCGGGGCTTTACGGCGTGACATGTAGCAGGCAGGGCAGGGCAGGCATTTGTTTGGCACAAGGAACGCTGCGGCTGGGAACTTTACAAAGCATGCAAGAGCAGAGCGAAGACATGCAAATATTTCTTCTGCATTCGATGCAAAACACGGCGCCGTGCTCAGACTCATAAAGAGGACGGGTTGTAAAGAGGCGTCGTCAGAAACGAGCCGGCTGGGAGACGGCGCTCAGGCAGCCACGGGGACACGGGTGACGGGCAGTGACGGTGGCATCCTGCACCCTGGGGCAGGGCTGCGGGCACAGGACAGGGAGGGGGGACAGGGAGGGGAGACCCCAGCCCGGCGCTGCAGGCACGAGCCCGGCGCGGGGTCTAGCAGCAGCAGCCCGCTCCCCTCCCCTCCCCTCCCCTCCCCTCCCCTCCCTCGTCTCTTCCCTAATTGACACTAATGGGAGACCGGCTGGGGGATTGGGGCTGACATTGCTCAGCGTGACTCTCCCAATTTAGCTGACGTGCCATCACAAACTGCAGTGCTTTAGCGGCCAGGAAGCACACTAGGGAGCAGGGCAGGGCTCGCTGGAGCTCCCCAAGGGCCCCTCCTGCACAAGGACCCCCCCGACCTCCCCTGATCAAGCAGCAGCAGGGGCGCTGCGACCCGACAGAGCAGCGGGGCAGTGCCGGGGGCTGTGCAGTGCCTGGTGCACGGACATCCCGGAGCAGCTCCTGCAGCCCCAAACTAAGGCTGCTTCCTCAGAAACCTTGTTTGCACGACAGAAACCTCGCACACAGACCCTCCGAAAGGGAAGCCCAGTGGCAAGGATGCATCAGAGCCACAGACTTGGAGGTGACAAACCACCCGGCAAAATCAGGTCTGCCTTGGATACTGGTGTACTCCTAGCAAAGCAAGAGCTCTTGTGTTATAGAAGTGTTTGGGAACAACGCTTGCTGATGTGGCTACTGGGAAAAGCCCTCCCCAGGTCCCCAATGCCAAGCCCCAGGATGGACACCACATGCGCCAGGATGTGCCCTGCAACTGCAACGCGGCTGCTGTGCAGCACAGAGCTGCTCCGCTCTGCTCCGCGCCCTCTGGCAAACAGGCACCGCGCCCCAGAACTGCACAAGGGCAACCCAGACACGTGGAAGAGGCCGGGAGGACCGAGAAAGCCCAGGCACGAGGAGCAGCTTTGCCAGCAATGAGCTGGGTACGGGTCTGAGCATCCTCAGCAGTGCCGAGGCCACGCGCCTGCCTGGCTGGGCAAGCACCGCGCCAGCCCTGGGGAAACGGTTTGGACCTGAGCGAATAAAACTCCCAGCCGATTAGATTAGAGATCTGCCCGCTCAGGAGGAATTACAGCAAGGCCCAAAGCCACAGATGTTATTAGTTTGTTGTTCCTCCTGGCTCGGGGCCCATCACTGGAAACGACAGGGGCGGCTCAAGCAAGCCTGGGGCTCCCAGCAGCTCCCGCGTCCCGCGGGGACAGGAGAGGGGCCGCTGTGTCCACATCCCTGCCTGCCCTGGGCTCAGTTTCCCGGCTCTTTTGGCCCTGCTGGGAGCCGGGCTCGCACCGAGCAGGGACCGGAGCAGCCCAGCTGTCCGGCGGCAATGCCCGGCCCTTGGGGAGCTCTCCTGGCGCTCGGCAGCGGCTCGGTTTCACGCGCTCCCCACGTCCCTGACCCCGCGCTGCAGCGGCTTGTTTCAGCGCCGCGCACACGCAGGGAGAGCTTCCTGGGGAAAAAAAAGTCAAACTTCGGAGGCATTCAAGCCAGCCTCATTTTAATCTATTTTTCATGTTAAATTATCCAACTGAGGGAGCGGGAGAGAGAAAGGGGAAGGAAGGGATAATATGAGAAATGTTTTATTTGACAATGTGTCATTCGGAAACTGATTATT
The DNA here is from genome assembly GCF_964034855.1 of Anser brachyrhynchus. Taxonomy (NCBI): domain Eukaryota; kingdom Metazoa; phylum Chordata; class Aves; order Anseriformes; family Anatidae; genus Anser; species Anser brachyrhynchus. Next base: position 8,573,646 of record NC_137712.1, on the reverse strand, counting down.
TCTGTCTCAGAGCTTTTTAATATTCCCAAACAATGGCCGAGCCGCGAGGGGATTTGGTATGCTAAGGCTGGATTTATAATACTCTGTTCTGCAGCGATAAGAACATGGGCCTTTAATCCTCTGAGCTGTGAACATGCATATTCTCCCGCGTAATGCCCTTCCTTCCCGCGTGCCCCGGGCTCGCTGGAGCCTTCCCCAGCGCCGCGTCCTCCTCGGCCACCGCAGGGGATGGGGACGGGGACGAGTCCCACCGAGCCCCACGCACACCATGCTGGGAGCAGCCCTCACCCTGCCCCAGGGCGTGGGGCAGGAGGAACCCAGGGCGCAGCGCCAGGGTCTGCAACGAGGCTTGGCAGGAAAAAGCGCCTGGGCGATGAAACAGCGTTCAGCGTCACGGCAGGGAAAGCTGCGCGCTGGTAACAAGCCTGTCCCTCCGGTGTCCTGTGAGGGCCGGCTACCTGGTCCCTTGTTTCTGCGACGTGGAAGGCTGCTGAGACCCGCGGGAGGGGAATGTGCAGGGGACAAGCCATGGCACGAGGGAAGAGCGGGCTGCTGAGGAAAACGCGCACGTACAGGACTGCAGAGCTTCACGGCTCCTGCGTGGGGCAGGAACGAAGCTCAGGCGAAGCTGGAAAGCAGCGAGGCTGTGACTTGTCTTAAACGCCAAAGAAAAACTGTTGGGAAAAGACACCTCCAAACCCCAAGTCCTGCCAGGCGCTGGGTGTTGTATGAATGACACAGGCTGCAGAAGTGCTGATCCGGAGGGCGATCAACCTTTGGGTATCTGCCCAAAACGCTGAGCGATTTCTGGACAGCCAGAGACACGCGTGCTGCTCAAAACCAACCCAAACCATCCCTACAGGGTGAACCACCACGCAGATGCCGCTGCCTCCTGCAGGGAAGGCAAACAGCTGCTACCACATGATCTGCCCCCCAAGGAGCCGATTGCCAGGTGATCAGAGGATCAGAACTTCAAAATACAAACCCCTGTAAGTTATTTGTTTTTATTTTTTTAAATGGGAAGAGGATGGGAAAGGCCGCCCGTCCCCACACAAGCTACCATCCTTCCCTAGGGAAGCCTGCACAAGAAGTCCTAATGGTCTGCAGCGAAAAGGGGCCGAAGAAGCAGGTCCCTTGCGAAGCGCACCTGAGCTCCATCCCTTCTCTACCAGGGCTGAGCAATCCCCACTTGACCCGCACAGCACCTCAGCATTTTCTGAGTGTCTCCCTGCCAGGGGCTGGCACCTGCTGCCTTCTGCCATTTCCCCAGCCCTGTACCGGCACCAGTGCGTGTGTCTTTGTTACCTGAGGTTTGAGAAAAACATCTTTCAGGCAGGACGTTCCCAACAAGCACCTCCTGCAGCGCTCCCTACGTGACCCTGCTCACTCGCTCGCACCCCTGTCACGGGCTGACGTCCCTCCGTGTGCCCCTCGCTGCCTTCCTTCAAGTTACTCTCATCTTTACGCAGAGGCAACAAGTGACCCACGGCACCGCACACAGCTTCATGTCTGAAGGCAGGAAACAGCCCGCCATTTCCCAGCCGGGCAGACCCAAACATCCTCTCTGCAGCGCCGAGCAAAGCTGCTGCAAACCAGCACCGTGCTCAGCCCGGTGCTAAACCGAATCCCTGCTGCGGCTCCCTCTGAGCACTAACAAAATGTTTTGCCCTGGGGAAAAAAAAAAAAAAAAAAAAGAACTATTTCTCTTCCAACTTTGAAGCCACTAATGCGCGAGCCCCGGCGCGGTGAGCACACAGAGGCAAAAGCACGCGGCCCCCGTGAGCTCTTCACACGGTGTGCTTTTGCCTTCCGTCCCTTTCCGGCGGGGAAGGTGATTAAACACTAGAGCAATTTACCAGGGGTTGTAGTGGATTATCCATCACTGTCAATTTTTTATTTTTTCTTGGTACCAAAGCTGGATGCTTTTAGAAAAGTTACGCTTTACTTCGAGTGAGAACTAGAAGGCCTCAGGAAGTCCCGAGGTCTGAGCAGATGACTGCACGGCCCCTGCTGGTCATTTAATCCCTTCACTTTGTCCTTCCCGTGCTTCTCCCAAAGATTTCATCCCCTCCAGGCCAATGCAGACACAGGAAGAGCCCCAGGCCCGCCGAGCCAGGTGGGCAGGGAAGGCGTGGGGGCCGTGCAGCAGCCCACGGAGGGGCGATGCCGCAAGGACAAAGCTCGCACCCGGTGCCCAAACCTCTCCCGGCTCGTCTCGGCCGCTGCCCGCGGCTGCAATAACGCAGTGCTCAATGAGCAGGTGCGGCAAACATTTGCGTTAGGTTTTAGCCGTGCTGTAATTGGAACTAACAGATTTCTAATTCATTTAACTAAAAGTGATTGCGAACTGCGGGCAGGGACCCTGGAAACGCCGCTCCGCCAGGCAGAGCCTCGCGCCCAGCACAGCTCCTAAAGCCAGGGCCCAGGGCCCAGCACAACCCGAAGCTGGGAGCACCCGCGTTACCTGTTCTAATGGTGCCTGCTAATTGGCAATTAATGCTCTGCACCCAGTCCTCTGCCACAGCCCAGCTCGGAGGTGCCCGTCAGTCCCTAGGACGGCTGCGGGACAAGCCCTGGCCCTGTCCGTCCTCTGCCCCCTGCGCTCACTCACACCCCGACGCAGCGGCACGCAGCGCGCTTTGGGAACCGAAATGCCCCACCGCACTCGGTCGGTCGCCTGGTGCCTGCTTCCTGCCCTTCCACACCGGATCTCACACCAGCTCCTCCCTCGGCCTCCTTGGCCTTGTTGCTCTTTTTCTCGTTGCCGCACCTCTCAATTTAAATATTTCTCCCGCAAATCGTACTCGGCGCCCTGCTTGCACCTGCTGGCAGAACGTTAATGACGAAAAATAAGGCCGAGCTCCGCAGACGTGTTGCAGCCTTCCCTCTCCTACACCTGCCGCCATCCTGCCCCCCTCTGCGCTGGGCTGGCTCCCACCCTGCTGCCGCAGGGCACGGCCTCCCACCGCACAACCCCTCCAGCAACAAAGAGCGGGGCAGGGGAAGGACGCTACATTCTGCTCGTAGTGGAAGATGACCTGGATGTTGGGTTCCTCCAGCTCTGCTGCTCCCCAGCCCGTAATTCCTCCGCCCACAGCCTGGGGATGGCCTCCTGGCTGGGCAGGGAGAGCAACAACTGCCGCGAGGCAGGCTCAGGGCGGCAGCGAGGTGTCCGGGCTGGCCGCACGCCACTGCTGTGCTGGTGGCACGTCACCAGGAGCGCAGCTCGCGGGGCTCCTCTGACCTCCTGCAGCCTTTTGGCCATCACTGGACAGGAGGAAGCACTGCCCTTTGCTGCCCACGAAGCACGGCACATCCCTGCACCAGCTAATTCGTCCGTGGGCAGGGAAACCAAGGCGCAGCACGATGGTTGCACTCCAGACAGCCAGCACGAAGGGCAGCGGGGAAGAGCCTAAACCTCAGGACATAAAAAAATACTCCACAGATCTCTGGATCAAACCTCGAGGTCAGAACAACTCAACCACATTTCTCAACAAGAGACAGCAACGATAGAGGAGAAACCCTAAAAACCCACAACATTTCCCCAGGCGCACCCCAATCCCCGTCCAAGCACCGCCTCACCGAGGCACACAACCACACGCTACCTTCGGGTGTGCTCAATTCCCATCGCAGCCAGGAGAGCACGGCACACGCGTCAGCGCCTTGCTCAGCAGGCGCGGCTGGGTGAATTGTGGCCAGAAGAAAACCGTCTCCTGTCATTTTTCCCCACTTTCCCTGCCTGTTACAGCACTGCTGAGCTGCAGCGAAGAGAGGGCACTGCCTCCTGCTGCTGCCACGGCACCCAGCCCTGCACCACGCTCGGGGAAAAGCACCCAAGGGTGCTCCAGGCAACGCCCAGATGCCCCTCAGGGTCACAAACTCAGGTCACCAACACAACCGGACCCGAACTGGTGCAGGTCAACGCAGAACCTGGCCCCGAGGGTTTCGCAGGAAGGGTTCCTGCAGCATCCCTCCGCCAGCCCCGTGCCGCGCCGTGCACGCAGCCGCGCTGCTCGCTGCGCCGTGCCGTCCGTCCGCGCACCGCGCATAAATCTAACGGCACGTACAGTCCTGCCAAGCACGGCACGCGCACGCGAGCTGAGAGTTACAGTTGCTGTGGGAACCATAACTTTAAAATCTCTGACTCTCCCGCATTAAAAGGAAGAGTCAGACGAAAAGTCACATTTCCATATAATTTTATTTTTTTTCTTAAGCCACACGGAATTTTGTTGTGCTGTTTCATCGAGGAGCAGGAACAAAAAGGAGGAGTGGAGCCGCCGGTCAGCCTCCCCGCGACGCCCAGCCACGCGGTGCGATGCTCCAGCGAAGGTTTGTGGCAGCGCTCTGCCAGGCACCGCCTGCGCACGGGCGCCCAAACGCCCCGACCTGCATCGCACCGAGCACGTCGCGCACCCCGAGCCGCGCACCTCGCTGGGATGACAATCCAGAAGGACTCCTGGTCCATTTCTGCAACGTCAAAGAGGCGTTTATTTTCAAGTGAAGGAGAAGGGCCGGAGGTGCTTTTATTGCGCCTGATTGCCGGCTCTTTCTAACGCCGCAGCGCGCGTTGCATAGACTGGGATTTTAATGCGCGCTAAACGGCTCGCTGAGATCGGCTGACCTGCTAACCCGGAGCCTGCCCTCAGGGAGGGAAGATTTTAAAATGCATCAGGTCGCGTGCGCTGGCGCTCGCGTTTCCCTGACGTGGGCAGGAGCTGAGCGCAAAGCCCTGAGAAAGCCTCGGTGTCTTGCAGCGGAGTTACCGAGCCCCAGCCCTCTCCCCGCGGAGACGCGCACGTGCTGGGCTCATCGAGACCCGTCCGGTGAATCGCATTTAGCCAGACTCCAAAGCACAAGGGGAAAATCCACTTGAGCTGAGAACCAATAACTGTGCCTTTAGTAAGATTTAATTAGAGGCCGCCGCTCCCAGCGAACCCCTCTCGGCCCACGCGAGGTTCCGAGGACAAGGAGCGCTGGGGGTTTTGGGGGCACCTCGTGCCACGGGGGAACTACCTGACCACACGTCCCTCGGCCCCACACACCGCTCACACACCCGCCGCGTGCGGACACCTCCGCTCCGCAGCGCGGGGCCGCCTGCCAGAGCTGCGGCTGCATGGGTGGAGGGCAGGAAAGAGACAAGGAGCAGAACCAAGCAGCTGTACTCTCCTTCCCGGCCTCCCAGCGAGCTTTGAAGGGGACCGGGCCACTGACCTTGCTGCCCGGGGAGGCAGATCTGGGCACGGGGAAAGCCGCCCACCCCAGGGTGGAGCAGGGAGGGATGGGAAAGGCTGAGCCCGGCTCTGCAGGGGGCCCTCGGCACCCCTGGGTGCTCTGGGAGCGGCTCCAGGGAGCTCTGCACGCCCAGGGGAGGCAGCCTCCACCCCAACGCACTCCTGATCCGAGTCACCTGCAACCCCAGCCCCTCTTTCTCCTCCACAGATACAGCACATCAAAGGCGATGGGAGCAGAACAAAGGGAGAGGCAGAAAGCAGAGCTGCTCCGTGCGCCTTCCCCTGCTCTTGCACACATCTTCCCCGCAGGATGCCACAGGAGAGACACTGGAAGGCATCACGGTGCTTGCATTTGCCGAGGGGTCTGTGCCAGAGCTTTTGGGGGCTGAGCAGCGATTTGGGGCAGCCCAGTCCAGGCCTCCTCAACAGCTTTGGGTTTAAAGCACCACAGTTTGAAAACCTGTCCCTGTTTCTGAGCCAACAAGCACGCAAACCCGTACTTGTGCTACAGCAGGGCTTGAGAGAAGGGACCTGAAGGACTCCTGAGGTCCCCATCCCAGCCCCTCCAGAGCCCCGTCCCTGCTCCGTGCCATCGGAGGGCTGCTCGCAGGGGCTGCTGCCAGGGCAGGTTCTCACTTGTGCTCCCACAAAGCGCAAAGCAGCCCTCGCCCCCAGCTCTAATTACAGCCACGTCCTCGCGACGAGGAGACAGACCTTTAATTAAGAGAAGCTGGGTTCCAACGTGCCCGGCGCTGCCTGGGCAGAGACAGCAGCAGAGGGTGGGAGAGGGACAGCAGCACCGCTCAGGGGCGCGCTGACAGCTCCTCGCCCCTCTCCGCTTCGTGCTGCCAGCAGAGCTCGTGCCTGCTGCAGCTCTGCCCCCGCCACGTCCCAAATCTGGGGACAGGGCAGCAGCAGCACCCACCTCCTGTAGGTCACCTGCATGGAGCTGGGGGTGCACAGCAGGGAAAGGCACAGCATCGTCACGTCACCTGAGGATGCACCTGGTAACACGGGAGCACGCAGAGGGCTCTGCCCAAAAACGCACACCCCAAGCCCCCAGGAGCACAAGACGGGACCCAGGAAGCCCCCGGTGCCAGCAGCCACAGCACGGAGGGCTCCACGCGCACAGCCTCTCGCCCCGGTGCCCCGCAGAACCCTGCCTGTGCCCCACTGGGAAAGGGTTTCCACGAGATGCCCAGGTTCTTGCAGGCAGCACCGCTGCCTGCCCCCGCAGGACGGACCCCCTGCCGCAGCCCCTTCCGCAACTGCTCGTCCCCAAACTCTGAGCCCACCCCACGTGGCCACCTCTCCCCGTCGCAGCACCGCAGCCTGTACAAGAGGCTTTCTTGCAGGCACGCGGAGCGCTGCCCCAGCTGGCAACAGCGCCGAGCAGCCTCGGGAAGATGCCGCCCGGCCCCGGGGACCCTGACGCTCCCGAGCCCGCAGCAGGCAGCGAGCGGCACACACCGGGACCGCCCCACGGAGCCGCCTGCCCCGCGCGCCTGGGGACACCGGGACAGCTTGGGACTCGTGTTCCCCAGCCCCGCTACAAGCAGAGGGTTGGAGAGCACCCAAGCGGCCTGCGGAGAAGCGAGGGCCCCTTCCCAACTGGGGAGAGCGGGCGAGGGCACGGCGACGGCGGGGGACTCGCTGCAGCCTCCCCCCTCCGCTGTAACCGAGGAAGCGTCCGTGTGGAAACGGGAGAGGATTCATTTCAATTAAACCTGCCCAGCGCTCCGACCGAGGCCAATTAATTCTCCCCATCTGAAAGCTCATTAGCCGGGACATCTGGGTACGTGGGTAACGAGGGGCTCAGCACCACCACCCCCCAGCCCTGCGCACGCACGGCGCTGCCACGCGGTTTTTGACATGAAGTCACCGGCGTAATTACAGCAGCCGGCAGTAATCTTGGGGCGAATTACGCCACGGACAGCAGGCGGCAGCAGGCGAGGAGGGGCTCTGCAGGGCCGGCCCGAGGCTGGGAACCCCAGCCCAGCCCTGTTGGAAACCCCAGCAGTGATGGAGCGGAGCTGCAGCACCGGTGCCGTCGGACATGGAGCCCAGCTGCTGAGCAGGAACCCCTTAACACCCAGGGAAGGGGTTGCTTCTGAGCAAGGTCCCCACTTTTAGCATCTCTAATGCTTCAAGCACTGCCCTGTGCAAGGAAGTCTGCCCTTTCTGCCCCCCAAATCCCCTGCACCGCCCCAAGAAAGGCTCTCCGAGGCTGCCCAGCCAGGGAGCTCTCAGCTTTCCAGCACCACCGCAGCACTCTCCCCAGGGCTGTTATTAGCCGGCATTTAACTTCACAGGTAAATTCATTTCCTCGTCCTGCCCCCTCAAACCCCTGCCCCAGAGGCAGTGGGGATGAGAGCGGGGTCCGAAGGCACACGGCACGGTGCTGGGCTGCCCCACGACACAGCACCCCCAGCAGTTTTTCCAGCTCCGCTCTCTTTTTGGGGGTTGGGTGGCATTAGTCTGTTAAAGTCACCTTCCAGGGAGGGATTTTCGGTTAAGAACAATCTCAGAGCCAAGCCATGCAGAGAGGAAAACAAAGATCTCCATCCCGCTGCCATTTTCTAATCAAATTTCCTTTCACTAATTTGACAGGCCTGTTTGGAAAATCTGAATTTAAAGCTAAAATAACGTGAGGTTCCACAGCTAAACGGGCATCACGATGAAATACTGCAATTGAGCTAATGAAGCGCTTCTACCCACACCTTCCAGCTCACAAAGCGCCTCCCGACTTGTTCCTGCTGCTCCTCGTGCGGGCGGCGGGCAATGAGCTCTGCTTTGCTCCCAGCCCTGGTGCCCGCACACCGGCAGCTCCGACGCTGCAGCTCCCGCCTGGCCCCAGCCGTGCCACGGCAGCTCCCTCGTGCCGCCCCTCCTGCTGCGTCCCCGCGCCACGTCCCCGGTGCCGAGCGAAGGCAGAGGAGGAAAAGTGAAGCGAGCTGAAAGGAGAGATGTCAGGGGCGAGTTCCGCGCCGGGTGGCAGAGCCCTCCTGAGGAGCAGCCGCCGCCGAGACAAACAAATCCCTGCCGGGGGTCAGGACTAGGAGGGAGCCACCTTAACCTTCAGTTTTATGTCACGTGGAGGGAGCGGAGAAAATAGGGTTTGCCCGCCCCGGGTACTCAGGGGGATGGGGCAGCAGCCCTGGAGCACATCTCAGCTAAACCGAGCCGAGCGCAGTGCTCCTGTCCCCGGGGCAGCCCAGGCCTCCTGCAGGACGAACAGCTTAGCCCGAGGGGAGAGCGCCCACGGGAGACGCAAACACAGCCATGTGTTCCCGGGATGCTCGCCGGCGTGGCGAGCAAGGGCAGGAGGTGAGACGAGGTGAGCTGCCCCTTCAGCGGCCCGGAGGCAGGGCAGCTTTGCACGGGGCTCCTCTGGTTCCTTCCGCGCCGCTGCTTGCTCCCAGCAAGAAGAAATTGGCAGTACCAAAGCACTCGGCTGGCACCCTCAGCACCCGACCTCCTTCCTGGTTTTATCTCAAACGTGTGATCTGCCGTGGGACGCAGGGAGCCGGAAAGAGTCCCCATTGCTACGTACAGATGAAGGGCCTGCGACAGGCTCCAGCACACACACGCGCAACTTCAGGAGCCCAGATGAGGCCGAAGTCACTAAATGCAAGAAAATAAGCAAAAAAAGGCCAAGGTGGGCTCTGTTCCCTCTCCTGCAGCCTCGTTTCAAGTAGAGCCCTCTGCAGCAGGGCAGAGCCACCTGCGTGCTGTTACAAGCCCTAAAGCTGCTTCTTCACCTTGCCCTGATGCAAAACATATTTATCACTTTAACATTCCCAGCGTCACCTTAGGGCTCCCTTTCCAAAGGACACGAGATAAAAATCTCTGAGACGGCCAAGCAATTGCAGCTGGCAATTTGCTGTAATCGCCCCCGACAGCACAGGGAGAGGCAGAGCCCGTCCCAAGAGCACCGGCAAGTAAAGTTACACACGGCAGAGTCACGCACGGCGCTCCCCACCCCTTAACACCCCCTGTTTCACCCGCAAGGAAAGGAGAGGGGGGCTGGGGGGGTCAGCAACACGTGGGGCCGCTCCGGAGGCTTCTGCAACGAGACCCCAGAGCCTTGTCCACCACGGACGGGTCTTGCCAGGACCAAGGGACCCTGCTCCACTTCCAACCTGCAGCCGTGCAGGGAGGAACAGGGCAAGACAAGCGGCAGGGCAAGGTGCTCAAGAAGCTCACCAGGCTTCGGCTCTTCCCCTCGGTGACCTCCTCGCCGCGCTGGGCACGCTTTCCCCACACCCCTGGGGGGACGCCACCGCTATATCTGGCCAAAAGTCATTAAATCCGTGCACCCCGGTGTCCTTTTTGCAGCTCAGGAATAGCACGGCCCCTCTTTTGTGGGAGGGGGACAAGGACGAACCCAGCGCGGTGAGCAGGGAGCACCGGGGGCCGCGCGTCGGCTCGCTGCGCCGAGCGGAGCACTCCAAGCTCAATGCTTGGAGCAAAACATTTACAGGGAAAGGATTTCCATCAATCACTTCAAACACCTGCTTATTTAAATCAGTCCAAACATTGTAAAATTCGTTTGAAATACGAGGCTTCTGCAAACTCGGGCTGGAGGCAGCGCGCAGGGAGGCAGCGCGGTGTGTCTCCGTTCTGCTGCCCCTCGGCTCAGCCCAAACCTGCCCCGGGCAGCGCAGGCTGGAAGCCCTGCCCGCGGGAAGTCCTGCACGGCAGGACAGAGGAACATCCATCACGGGTGACTGAGGTTTATCGGTCCTGCCCAGGGCAGGGAGATGGATTTAACGACCTCCCCAAATCCCTTCCACTCCTGAGGTCCTACGGAAAAGGAATCCTCACCCAGCGCAGCCCCCAGGGGAGCCGTTACTCACTGAGTATCCCGACGGATATCGATGCCATCGACGGGTTAAGCATGTGTGCGCGGCTGGAGTACTGAGAAAACAACTTCCCCACTCAAAAAATAAATAAAATAAACCTTCAGTCACAAAACAACACAGCTTCCAAAGCAAACCCACGTCAGCATTAACCTGAAAAACTTGATTAAAAAACGACTCGGAGCTGTCATCTGTGAGACGACCTTGAGCCTTCTGCTCAGGCAGCCCAGGGCACACAGGCGACGTTTCCATTTGCACCCAGTCCCACCAGCTCCTTAACTGGGGGCCCGAGGGCAGCTCTGCAGGGGGGTGGGAGCAGCGCGAGGCATCGATGGGCGCAAACACAGCGCGGGTCCTTCCCCGTTCCCTCATCTCCCGCGTTTGAAGTTTGCGGTATTTGCACTGTCAGGATGTTTTCCAGCACAGATAATCGTTCAGATCCGAAACTCCTCAGAACAAAAACATACAATTAGCAATTCCCCTACCAATTAGGGGAGGAAGAAAGAAGCCCGAGACACGATTAAAGCCTGTGCAGAATGGAAGCAGCCACGAGGCTGAACGAGGACGGAGCGCGCGCTGGGGGAGCACACGGCAGGCACAGTGGGTGCTGGACGGAGCCGGAGGACCTCAGCAATTTTTAGGGCCTGCTGCATCGCCAGCCAGGTCTGCAGCCGCCCTAGCTTGGGAGGGGGCAAGGCACCGAGGACATTTCTCTCTGCTGTCAAAGATTTGGGACTAGCAGGGCTGGTCCTGTGCTGGGGCACTGCCGGGTTATGCACTCAGGGCTTGTCTCAGCCTCAGCCTGGCACAGAAACCTGACGGCCTCCCCGTTACACCAACCACAGCAGCTTTCCAGGCAGCTCCCAGGGGCAGCGTCCCTCACCCCAGGACCCCAGGACCCTTCCCCACCACAGCCACGCTCCTTCACCCCCCCCTTCCCGAGAGCCCCACGCCGGGGTCACGCTGCTGGAAGCGTTTTTGCCGGCGAGCGATGCGCCGAGGCACGCGGTGCCGCGGGAGGCAGCCCACGTTTCCACACTCCCAACCGCCCTTTTTAAAGGTGACAGACGGCACGCAGCGAGCCGGGAGGCAGCGCCAGCCGGGGCTGAGCTGCTGCAGGTGCCCCTGGGGCTGAGCGAAGGGTTTTCTATTTATACAGCCAGAACCGCCGCTACCTCCCGGCCCACGCTCCGAGCGGCCGCGGCGCGGTGCTCAGAGCCATTACCACCTTCCCCAGCCGCACACCTCCTTCGGGCTCCGTGGGGCCGGGCAGCGAGGGAGGGCTCGCTGCTGAAACCTCAGCACAGACACACCGGCATGAGGACTGGATGCTTTCCTGATGGAGACATCCATCCCCTCCGGTCTGCCCCGGGGAGAAGGGCAGAAAGTGCCCCCCCGGGAGAACATCCGTCCCTCAGACCCTGACGTCCCTGCCCAGGGGGAGCTCTCACGTTACCCAAACGTCACTTCGATGCCCGAGGCGAGACTCGCACTTGGGAACCCCCTGGTCCCCAGGGACTGCCCCTGGCTCTGCAGACACCTGCCTGGGCCTCCTTGTTTGGCCTTGTCCCTCCCCACACGAACGAGGATGCTCCCGGTCCTTGAAAATGCTTTAGAAGAGGCTGAAGGACACACGAAGAACTCCTGAAGGTCCATTTGTTACCAGTTATCACACAAGCTGCTCTCCTGACTGAGACCCCAGCGCTGCTGCCTGTTTCCCACAGGCTGCGCAAGATGGGAGGGACAGGACAGGACCTCCCTGTATTTCCCAATTCCCTCCCTCTGCTCAGACCCCCGTCACCTCAGCAGAGGAGGTCAGACCTCAGGCTTGCTCCAGCAAAACCACGCCAGTGACTGCTTTGCTGTGGGCAGGGGAAGCCATGACCTGACCTCGACTCCAGGAGAAGAAATCCCTGCCCAAGCCCCAGCTCCTTGCAACGCAGAGGGGAACGTGGAAATACAGGGAAATCCTGGTGCGGTCAGAAAGCCACAAATCCGAAGCCTCACAGCTTTCAGACTGAGCTCGACGTGGAACAAGCTGCACCCAGGCTCCGTGCTGCAACCCCCGCCTGCAGAAGCGGTAACGCTCGGCTGACAGAAAGGCCGAGCTGCGTGCCTGCCACCTTCCTGCTCCTCCCTGAGCTCCCAGTCCCGCTAAAAGCCTTGGGCTCCAGCTGTGGGGAAACAACACAGCTCTGGGAAGCCTGCAGGCGACGACAGCAGCACCGAGACGCCGCCTTGCAAGGTCAGAAAGGTTGAGGTTGCACCAGCCCAGCAGGAGCCCAGCAGCAGCCTCTGAGCCCCAGGAGGCAGCCGAGCCGCAGGGGAGCTGCAGCTCCAGCCCAGAGAGGTCACCTCACAAAGGGGGGAGCAGGAGCACCCCAAAAATGCAGGGGATCTCGCCCTCCTGGAGAGGGAAGACTCTGAAGACGCGCGGCTCGTCTGCCCCTCGCCCTCCTTCTAGCACCGACTCCACTGCGCCTGCAGATTCCAGCTGCCTGAGCAATTTCTGCAGATATTTCCTCTTTCTTCGCAATCATTTGGCTAATAAGATGAGCAGGTTGGGCTCATTTATTTTGGACTCCGTTCGTGGGTCATTAGCAGGAAGGCTAATCATTGCCTTGGCAGAAAACATCGCTTCTGCTTCAGGGCTGGCTGCGTTGTGCGGGGAGGGGGGAGAGCAGGAGTTTGGCAGAGCCTTGAGAAAGAAAAAGTTGGGTGCCTCTACAAATGGAATTTTCCTCTTATTTCCCACTGCGAGGAGGGGGCAGGCAGACGCCAGTGCCCGAGGCTGCCTTGCAGAGCTTGCGCTGCCTCCTGTGCGCGTGCCACCTCCGATCGCCCGGCGATGCTCGGGGTCTCCGGGGAAGGGTCTCCTTCCCCCTCCCTGCAGGAAAGCCGGGCGGGGAGCGCAGAGCCTCGAAGCACAAACCTCCTTCTGGGATGCTCTGGGGTGAGAGGAGGCTGGAGAACGTTGGGCACGAAGCTCATGTTCCATTCATGGCACCTGAGCGCCGAGAGATACCTCCGGGGGCTCGCTGAAGCTGTTTGAAGAACAACTGGCGTTCAGCTGGGACGGGCAGACTGCCGCGGGGGGGCTGAAGCTCTGGGCGGCTGGGCAGCTAAGGAGGAGTTTCTGGTGCCGGCTGCAAAACCGAGCCCGCGCCTCTTCTCCCTCAAGAGATGGGAAAGCGGAGGCAAAAGGGACACAGCGGCACTGCCAAGCAGAGCTGTCCCCAGGCTCCACCACAGCACCAAGGGCCCAGGAAAAGCCCCCCAGGGGGGTGCCCTGTGCCCCGCTAACACAGGGACCCCCGGAGCACATCACTGCTGCTCCCTGCGCCGACTGACCCAGCACGGGCAGGACCAAGACCAGGGAGCAGTGCTCGGACACAGCTCGGGTCGCCCCGCTCCCCTCCTGGGGCTGCAGCTGGCCCCAGATGTCCCAGTCCCCGCGTGCTGCCAGCGACGCCGTGACCTCGGCCGCTCTCGGCAGCACCCGGGGGAGGCAGAGGCCGGGCACCCCGCAGCCCCGGGAGGATTTCGGCAGCCACCGGCCAGCCGAGCGCTTCCCCTCCCATGCTCTCGAGCGTCGCAGCTGAAGGACCCCAGGGCGCTTGCCAAGGGAGCACCGCAAAGCCACTGGGGGGGCAGCAAAGGCTGGGAGGGTGCCCCAAATTTGTCCCCTCCTCTCCCTGGGGCGCTGCGAGGGTCTCTTTGGCGTCCCTGGGCTCTCCAGGCGAAGCCCCACCAGCCCCAGCCTCCTGCCAGAGGTGGTGGGGAGCTGGGGGGGCTCCGCAGGGCTCTTACCAGAGAAAGGGAAGATTTGGGAGCTAATTTAGAGCTTGTATTTCCTAAGCCCTTTCAGACACTGAGGCTATTGGCAGGCAGCGCTGCAGCCCCTGCCAGTCTCAGCAGCTATACAATGTCCTTTCATTGGCAAGGGCAGCGGCGGGGAAAAAATAACCCAGAAAAACAAGGGACGTGTGATGGAGAGCTTGGCTGAGGGCTCCCTCCCCCTCACGGACCTGCATGCCAAGGAGGAAGAGCATAAAGAAGTGAAAAGTGGCTGTTTAAAAAGAAAAAAAAAATAAAAACCCCTCACCGCTCGTTTTGCTAAGGGAAACGTGGCCAGCACGAGGAGCCGGAGCTGCGACAAGAGGCGACCAGAGGCGTCCCCCAGCCGCCACATCGCTCGGTGGCCAGGGCAAAGCCATCGCCCTCCCTGCGTGCCCCGCGAGGAGCCGGCCTGGCCAAGGACACCGCGGAGGTGGCTGGCACAGGGGCTGCGAGCCTCCGAGCCTGGCCCCAACGCGGGCAGCCGGCCCCCGAGGGGATCGCCCTGAGGATGCTGCAGGAGACGGGAGCTCCCCCCGCACCACGGGGTGCAATTATGTTCATAAAACCCCCCGCAGCCGGAGCACCGCGGCTGGGAGCAGCGGCCACCCAGGGGAGGAGACGAGCCTGACGTTTATTTGCTGTTTGCCTGGGAATGAAAAGGAAGAGACTGAAGGGGAGAGCGAGGAGACTCTCCCAGCCAGAGCACACACGCACGGCGATCCCGTAGGTCGGTGTTTCACCCAAACCCCTCTCAGCTGGGAAGGGCACTTCCACACCACCACATACTCATCCTCAGAGTGCCGCGGGGAAGGTCAGGCCTGGCAGGGGTGCCAGGGGCTGGAAGGAAAGGGTACGAGGTCTGGGGGGGTGGGGGGGCACACTGGGACTGGGGTACCCAAATCCAAAGCAGTCGGTATCCCATGGTGGGAGCGGCTTGGTTAAAGAAGAATCCCTCCAGGTCTGCCCCTTTATCTCACTCCAGCCTCAGCTGTCCCTGCACACCACGCACAGCTGTGGAAACGCTCGTGCAAACCCACACGTCCCTTAGAGGCAGAAGAAACACGAGGCAGGAATCAGCTGGTATCTCCCTCCCGAGGAGCTAAGGGCTGAGCTGGGAGGGGGACCAGGTCCCTTCGGTTGTGACTTTCGCAAGGTTGTTTCCTAACTCGCAGCACTAAGCGGCAGCCACTGCAACAGCTTGGACGACCGCTCCTCCCCTCAGCCCCCAGACAAGTGGAGGACAAGTGGCGAGGGCGGCAGTTCGAGTACACGGCGAGGGAGAGGAGGACTGCGAACAGCTCCACGCTGCAGCTACTGCTCAAGCACCGAGCCCAGCACCATCCCGAGCACCTCAGGTGGGTCTGTAAAAGGGCTGCCCGAATCTAGCCTCACGATTACGCCTGGGTGCCAAGGCAGACATCAAAGAGGGAGCTAAGATCTGTCAGCCCGCACCCCAGGGCTGCCCAAGACAACACGTCCGCAGCCTTTGGTGCCAAACCCCGCCAGTAGCACGCTGGCTGCATCACCCCGGGCTCGGGGAGCTGCAGGCAGTGACAGCAGCAGGCTCTCCTCGCAGGAAAAAGGCACACAAAAAGCCTTCACGCGGAGCTCACAGCCCTCCCCAGCCAGGGAGGGCATGGCCATACCCACATCTCCTCCTTACGCTTGACCCAAGGGCACAAGCCTTCCTCGATAACCCCGTCCTCAGCCGCCAAGCGCCTCGCAGCTCGTTAGCTGGATGCCGCAAAGCACCGGGAGCCTTTGGCACTAATTCAAGCAATAGGTCGAGGTACGCGTAGCTTTTGTCTCATTTCTGTTTGCTTCTGTAAGCCTTGTAGCAAGCGTGCCCTTTGTTTGCAATTTGTAAGCGAGGCTTTTCTTTGCCTAACCCCTCGCCACCGGTGACTGGCAGCCCAGCCACTCCAGCGGCTCAGAAAACTCGAAAAGCAGCACTCTGCCCACTGCCCCCCGCTGTTTTCCTCTCCAGAGAGCAGGAGGCTGGATGTAGCGCTCACTTGGATGCAGCCAGGGGGCCACGATGGGCCTGAACCCACGGGGTCCCCAGAGGGAAGGGGAGACAGCATCCGGGGAGCCGCACGTCCCTCCTTGCACCCCGAGCCCCCAGAAGGGAGGTGGGGGAGCTGCCTGGCCCTGCCCTCGGCAGCACCCAGCTCTGCCCCCCGCAGCCCGCCCCACATCGTCCCAGCAGGTCACTGAATCACTGATTTCCACGGCAGAGTCCGACAGAGCTGGTATGACGTGAGTAACGATGGAGCTCCAGGAGAGGGCAAGCAGAACCTGCAGCTTGATGACACCGAGAGGCTCCGCGGGGCAGTACGTAGGACCAGCACCCCCCGACCATTCGCCCCCACTGCAGCTCCCTGCTGCCCCCCAGTCGCTGCTCCCCCGCCTGACCAAGCCTTTACCCCAGCACAGCCAAACCCTCCCCAGCCGCTGCCATACCTCACCCAGTGCCCACCCAGGGCAAAGCCAGCCCGAGCCAACCGCTTCCAAAATCGTTATTTTCCTGCGGTTATAGATAATTGGATTTTTTTAAATTTTTTTTTAATAACCACCATTAGTTTATTTTCTGTGCTGCGCACCATGGACACCTTGTGGAGGCTAAAAGAGAGCTCATTCCCTTTGTCCGGGGGGGCAACGCGGAGTGGGAGCAAGGACAGGTAAAAATAACCACGCGTGGCCTGATGCTGCTCCCAATTAAGCCGGTGGGAATTCTGCCCAATTTCCTACAGCAGCAAGATCCAGACACACACACACATTTTTTTTTCCCCTCAAAGAAGTTCTCAGCTATATTAGCAGCCCTCTGACAATCAGAACAATCACCTATGTATAAGCTTCCTCCTCTGTTTCATGTGAGCAGGTATTGGAGCATCCCCTCAGAACAGAAAGGAGCAGGTAACTGGGTCCGGGTTGGTTTCCAGCCAGCTCCCTGGTTCCCAGGGGATGCAGGTGCTGATGGCTGCTCACCAGACTCACCGTTTTCACCCATGGCACTGCCTGCATCTGGTTTAGCCATAGTTACTTTAAAAATAAAATAAAAAAAGAGCCTGGCAAGATTTTCAACACATGGTTTATCTGCTTAGGCAGTTTCACATCAGCTGAAACGAAAGCATGAGAGCTTTTGGGGAGGATATGGAAGGCGCTGAAGAATGGAAACATTTCATTCTGACACGTTACCAAACAAAAAGCACTCTGCCTTTGCGCATTATAATACTGCCTTGTGAAACTAAGGCCAATTCAGTTTTAAATAAAGAAAAAAAAGCCCCAAATGGAATCAAACACCGTATTTCTGGGGACAAACAAGATATTGCATTTTATCCCGTCATTAAAACTTGTTCCAGTCTTCGTGGTTTGCCAACAAAGCGCAAGTTCACTCTTTTGTAGCGCTGTAACGCAGAAATCTTTCCCAAACATCTCAGAGCTCCTCCACATCAGCTTTACCACAGCTCACCTTCACGTGAGCCAGCTCCCGATCCTGATAACGTTTAACTGACAACAGGCGTTTCTAGCAGGCACCACACAGGTTTCCAAACAAGAACAACTACCAAGAGGAAGAAGAGCTGCAAACAACAGCAGGCTCGAAGGAATAAGCAGGACGTCACGCTTCTCGTCTGAAGCAGTGTCCCCAGCGAGGGGACAGCACGTGCCACCCGGCACCCGTGTCCCCAGCTTGGATTCTCATTTGGGGGACTCTTTTTTTTTATTTTTGGGGGGACTCAGTATACCGGGGATCCGGGCACAAAGCCCAGCACCGCTCCCCTGCCCCACAAAACGCTCGGCAGGTCACACTTGCCTGGGCACTCTCATCTTAAAGCCAGCCTGGCTGCATCCCGACCACCATTACAGCATCCCAGGTGGTTCGAGGCTGGCAGTTTAAAGTGATTAGATCTAGGCTGGTAGCTGCAGAGTGTTTCTGCCTTCACTCCGGTGTTCCAAGGCACCTAGCAAACGCCTAGCGCTTTATACTCAGACACGACGCAGAAAATCAGCAGGGGGCTGCTGCACGGAGCGGCTCCCTCCGGGAGCTCAGCGAGACTTCCTGCAGCGGGGGCGAGGACAACGGCCCCGCGCGGGACGGGGATGCTCCTTCCTCTACCCCCGCTCTGCACGCCGGAGCTAGCCCACCAAGGCTTGCCTGTTCCATCTGCTCATCCACGCTGAGAGAAAGGGCACTGAGAAAAGGTCCGGGCTCCGCGATGCACGCGGTGCCCCGTGACACTGACGCTGCACGAGCGTTTCTCCCGGACAGATGGCAGGAAGGGAGAGAGAGAGGAGGAGGAAGGAAGGGAACGAGCGCGGGATAAGAAGCTGAAATCTGCGAACTCACAGCCCAGTGCAACCCTCTACGAAAGCGCGCTTGGTGTCGGCAGCACGGAGGTACGTGCAGACAGGGCAAGGGCAGACACGCAGCGCTGTGCTGGTTCCCACGTTTCGAGCCATGAGCTAACCCTGCTCTGCTCCTCTCCCTCCTTTCCAAAACGTCTGTGTTCCTCCTCCATCTCCTTGCCACTCCAGCATCCCCCTTCCAGCTCGAGCACCCCCCAACTACACAGACTACCTTTCCAAC
This sequence comes from Anser brachyrhynchus, assembly GCF_964034855.1. NCBI lineage: Eukaryota > Metazoa > Chordata > Aves > Anseriformes > Anatidae > Anser > Anser brachyrhynchus. Next base: position 8,555,125 of record NC_137712.1, on the reverse strand, counting down.
GGGAGCTCTTGCTTTTCCCCCCTCCAACCACCCTCCTCTTCCAGCACGTTGAGGTTGGGAGATGTCTACGGCAGCAGATGCAGCCCACGCGTTTGATGCCATCTGCAAAAAGCAAGCCCCTCTCGATGCTGCTTCTCCCCAAGCACCGACTTCGATTGCCCTGGGGATGACATGAGAAAGTTAGTTTGCTGCTCAGTTCAGATGAACCACGAGTATTTATTCATCCTCACTTTATCAGAGATGCAAATCAAGCACTCCAGTTACATATTTTAACACAGTGGGGGGGGATCCGCGAGATAGAAAGCTAGGAAGCATCTAATGTATTCACAGTAGCTAAGGTAGAAAACAGATTAGTGGAGAACTATTAACGTAACAGGTGCCTTTGTCACAAAGGTGGCACTTTAAAGACAAATCCCCCCCAAACAAATTCCCTAAATACAAGAGCGTGTCACTAATTGCACTCGGCACCCGCGTTGTACCATCTCTGTAAAGCAGGAGGGGACTGGAGAAGTTGGGGAGCGGGAGAGGCTGCTCCTCCCAGCCCAGAAAGAGTTGGTTAATGGCGTGTGGGGACCAGCCTCGAAGCTGGAGCAGGTCCCCACCCCGGGGATGAGCAGATGCCACCACCACGGCAGGAGGACCAGGCGCCTTGCAGCTCCCGGATGCCCAGCCCACCCGCGGGCCCATACAGCTCCTCCTGGCCCCACAGCTCAGGAGGGGGACAGCTCTCACACGAGGACACACTGGATCCAATTAGAAAAAAAACCATCTCATTGGAGATCAATTTAGCTTTTTAATATGTTTCAGATAAGGAAATCTGCTGCGGCAGCGATTTTTTCCCCTACCCTAATTAATTCCTAAACATATCGCAGGCTGGAAGCGCATGTTTTATGAATCCCGTTGACCTCCCGGTGCAGAAATGATGACACAGATGTTGTGCCTTCTTCATTACCTCATTATTCACGTTACGCCCGTTTTCTCCAAACGAGCTGCCTGCCATCAGCAAGTCACACTGCGAGCAGGCAGAGCGAGGCTCCAGCAGCACCTGCACCGCCGGGAGCACTCGGCCCCACCAGCACAGGGCCATGGGACATTTGGGGCAGCCAAGCTAAAACCGGGAGCCCAACACAAACGGGGCTCCTCACGGAAACACGGGTAGCATGGCACGGAGTGAGACAAAGTCACAGAACTGCTCACAGGTCACAGGAGGAAAGAACGTTTGAGAAACACAAGGCAAACGAATGCACTTCTGGAGAGCGCACTTCTGCAGAGAAGCAGCTTCAGAAAGGAGGCAGCAGCTCCCGAAGCCCCAAAAGCCCTTGGATGTGCCTGCGCCGATCCCAAATGCAGGCGCTGAGCCCCCCCGGGAAGGCCGGCTGGCTGGCCCCCACCCCAGCACCGCGAGGTTTCCTGGGGCCACAGCATCCCTCCCCGGCTCCACTTCAGAGCAGGATGCTGAATCAGAGAGAAGTGTTTCGGAGCACACTTTACACCCGTCTCGGAAGCTGACAGAGCACAGCACCAATGGCTGATCATTAGGGAGATGTCAGGATGCTTAAGAAGAAAAGAGGAAACTCATATAAATAAGAGCTGAAAAATCTGCCGGGAGACCTAGAAACCAGCAGCTGTCTCCTGCCACGAGCAGCCAGTAGAAAGGAGGAAGTAAAAATAAAAAAAATAAAAAAATAAAAGCCATCAGCCTGATGAGGTCTGGTCACCTTTTATTCCAAACACCCCAATATTCCCTCGCAGGGAGATGGTATGAGATGAAATGAGGGTTTTTCTTGTTACCATCCTCACAGATGCCCACCTCGCCGCTGCTGGAGGCAGAGCGGAGGCAGCGAGTGACGGCTTACATGCACACGGGCACACTCCCAGCTTGGATCTCCCAAATTCCCCTGGCAGCCGCCGCTGGCATCGTTTGCACAGGTGTAGGACACGGAAAGCCAGCCCGCAGCACCCGTAGCTGCATTTTCTTGGCTACTGCAAGAGCAGATCCGCCAGGCGCTTTGCAGCAGGATGCAACAGGGCTTTATATCCACTCCCTGAAATCCCCAGCCGGGGAAGGTTTAAGGCGTGCACGAGGCGGCTGTACCCGTGTCACCTCCCGGGGGGTCCCCAAATGTGCACGCACCACCTGCAGGGGCAGGGGGAGCTGGTGGGCACAGCACAGGGCACCACAGGCCTGCCAGAGAGCTCAAGCATGACCAGAGATGGCTCAGTTCAAGGCAAACTGAGCTCGTCCTCCCGGCACCCGCAGCCCCACATCCTGCGGGTAAGCGCCCGCCTACAGCAAGAGCTGGGAAACGCGGCTCTGGGCCCGGATCTGCAACGACACAGAACAGGCACAATATGGTGGGAAAAATATATCTTATGTTTTGTTAAATTCTGCAATTTACAAGGCTGGAATAATTAGTAGTTTAAAATGTTTTGACACAAGAGGCCCCAATAATCATGATAAATCATATCAGGCATATGCCCAGATCCTTGAAGTGACAGATGACAAACAGAGCAGTGACAAGACGCTCTATCATGCAGGGAATCATTGAGTTAATGGAAGAATTATTGCTTCTGAAATCCACTCCAGTCCTATTGTGGGGAACATTCCAATTTATCAAAGCCAAATGAACATTAATTGCTGCAGCCTGGTAAGTTTTCGAGCTGCTGTGACCTTCATTGAATTTTAATCCAAAACAGATAAGATTTACTTCCACACAAGAGGAAACAACACAATTAAACCCAAATGACAGCTAAGATTATGGGGAAAAAACACAACAGGCGTAATGACAAAAATATTGATTCCTTTCTACTTGACACTGTGCAAAAAAAAAGAGAGTAAATAAATAAAATCTAGCATTTGCTTTTCTTTTTTTTTTTCCTCCCTTTTCATTTCGGAGACAAATCTTAGATGCTCAAGCCAAAAGGAAAGGGGTGGCAGACAGTAGACAGTAATGGAGACCGAATTCCCTTTAACTGCAGTAATTAATGTTATGTTTCATTGGGGAGAGATTAAGGCAAAACAGTGAGGTAAGAAAAAAAAAAATGTTGTTGTTACAGCTAGCCTTGAGCTTGGGGAGAGGCATGAGGAGGGGCACGGCTGCCCCTTGCCCATCACTGCCCCCCCAGGTCCCCCCACGGATCAGGTCTGGGCTCAGAATTAGCCAAGGCAGCGCATCAAGAGAGAACCCAAAGGCCAAAAAAATAAACAAACCAATCCCAAACCAGACAGCCACGCACAGACAACCAACATCGCTGGGGAAAAAAAACAAATAAAAAACAGTAACAGAAGTAGAAAGCCAAATTAAATGAGCGCGATGCTGAGATTTGGTTATCTGAGGTCAGAAGCGAGCCGGCTCCCCGGGCGGCGCAGCGGGGCTCCTGGCTTTGGAGGCAGAGCACGAGCGAGGAGCAGAGGCAGCCAAGTCGTAAACATCTACACAAATCCACAGCAACGTCTCTGCACGAGAGACTTCGCCTTGGAGATGTCTCTCTGCCCAATAAAGCTTTGCCAGAACACTCCCTAAACACGTCAAGCCGGGAATTAGAGAGATCCCACAAGGCAAACCTTTCCCAGCTTCCTATAACTCAGCCGGAGGATGCCAAGACAGGTAGAAGCGCGTGTTACAGTCACTTAACCGAGATTGAAGGGAGCGCTTCCCAGAGCCTGCTCCCGGCCCCTCCGGCGGGATGCCAGCCCGGTGATGAACAGGGCACGCAGGGACTGAACGCCGAGTGGGCAGCAGCACGGGAGCTCCTGCGGGGAGCCAGCGGGGGACACGGGCCCTGGGGCAGGAGGCAGGGTGGCACGGTGACATCGAGGTGAATGGCACGGCAGGAACGGGGCTGGGGACGTGGCAGGCACGTGGGAGGACAGGAGCTGGGGACCAGGGTGGTCAGGCTGGCACCCAGAGGGCTGAGGGGCTCTCCAGGATGCACCGTAGCTGGGGTAAGGATGGGAAGTAAAAGCACGGGAGAGCAGCCCAGACAAAGCTCGGGGACTCAGATGAAACCTTTAACCCAAGAAACAAAAGCTTTTGAGCAGTTTTTATTTCAGCTACACAAACCCATGTGGCTTTGAGAAGGAAAACAAACAACCACAGAACGCATTTATCTTCTGCTAGCTACTCCAAACTTGGCTTAGGTTCACTCAGAAAAAGTTAATGAATCTTCCAAAAAACTGGGTAAAGTTTCCAGCCCCTGTGATGAGATCCTGACCCAGGAAGATGTGCCCGGGGCTCCAGCACAGCTCTGCCTGCCCCCAGCCCCGACCAGGACCTCGGCTCCCACTGCCAGGAGCAGCAGGTCTTGTAAAGAAAGCAGAATTACGGCTCAGTCCACGCACGAGGAACTCTTGTTGCTGTCATCTTCACCTTGCTCATCTACAAGGGAAGGCTCAGGGCACCAGTCAGCTCTCACACCAAGGCCATGGGTGCTCCCATGTTATTGGCTTCGGTGGTGCGTGGCAGAGCACGCCTTCGCCAGCCAGCCCAGGATCAGAGCACGAGAACATCTCCTCTCTGCTACGCACGGTCATGTCTTCAGTTCCACCCGACTGCCATCACGGCACCTACATCACAGGTTACAGCAAACGAAGGCTCTGGGTAGGAATTTTTCAAATAAAACCTCTCTCCCTTTCTCCAAAGCATCAACCCATTGCAATCATCATCTTGTGTTTAGAAAGAGATCAGCTGCAGCGAGGTCTGAAGCCCCCAACAAGATCTCTCCCTGCATTTCGTACCGTCCCAAAGTCTCCACACATCCCAAAGCCTGCATTTCGAGCAGCTGCACCGAACACCAGGTGCCTCCCCAGGCACTGACCACGTCCCCATGGCAGAGGCTTGCCCAGAACAGCCAAGCAATGCCGCATGCAAACCAGGGACTGAGCTTTGCGCACCCCCCGACTTGTGTTTTGCTGTCTTTACTCCTTGCTCTCTCTCTCGCACTTGTTTTTTCCGGCTCATTTTCTAAGTATCCCAGTTCTACCTCCCCCCCATGCTCCATCACACTGACACTTTTAGCAGGATGTAAGAAACGTTCCCTACCCAATCCGCTGAGCTGCGGTGCCCAGCTCCTGTCCCTTCTGCCATGCCGCTATCATATTATGCCTTATCTCGCCCAACAGCCTTAATGCAAAGCCTCTCTCCGCATTCACATGCACTCAGTGCCCAATCTAAAGCCTCACTGACAAGGGCTGAGACACTCAAAAACACAGATTTAAGTTGTAGAAGCCAAATAGCTGCTCGTTCAAGTGGAGAGAGGGGAGGAAAAAAAAAAAGCCTTCACGCAGCTACCGTCTCTGCTCCTCCTTCCAAAATGAAAAACCAGAAGGCGTGGAGACAACACGCAGGCGGTAAGATATGCACAGATGCACCTTTTGCAGAGGTTGGTGCCACGCACACACACACCCCACTCTGGGGACCTACAAGTCTGGCTTTGTTTTTTTCTTCCATCAGTGGGGCAGTTCGTCTCAAAGGCAGACGGGGGCAGTCCGTTCAGTCCCAATTTACAAACGGAGCTGTAAAGCACGGAGGGATGGTGCACCAGATTCAGACACATAGGTAACCATCTCATATGATGCTGAACAAAGCATCTCAGAAGGCAGCAGAGCACATACGTATGTTAATAAAATGCCAGATAAACACCTGAGATAAAGGGTATTCAAAGCATTTGGATCACCTTTTCACTCTTAGGTCAGACTTACCCTCTAAAAAAAAAAAAGGATCATGCTATGGCTTGTACCCACTCAATAGGTAAAATTCAGTTTACAAAAGCTTCAAGAAAGAAGTGATCAAGCCCCTGCTCTTGCCTTTGAACTCACCAGAATGCAGGACCAAGGAGAAACACCCCACTAACACGCTTCAACAGCTGTCAGCAGAGGCACGAGGACTCACAAGCTTCCTGCTGTCCTCCCAGCAGCACCTTCCCTACAGTCTGTTGGTTTATTTTATTTCACTTTCACAGAAGACCAACTCCCCTTCATTTGCTGGCCCATTCAAACACGTCTGTCCCTCTCTGGAGGCTCGGAGTCAGACGAGGAGCACAGAAGGGACACGGACACGTGCAAACCAGACCCTCCAACCTGTCCTGTACCACCTCCCGTCCCCTCCTCGACATCCCCCGTGCCCTCGGACGCAGCCGGCAGCTCCGACTCACCATGACAGAGATGTGAAGAATGTGCATCTGCTCCTCCACTATCTCCGAAGGCTCCTGGAGGCTGGGAGGGGTGGCCCGGGAGAGCTGCTCGGCGCTGCTCATGGAGACGTGGAAGTACAGGGTGCCGTTCTCCAGCCACTGCTGCTTCCAGTGCACCAGCGAGATGTCAGCCACCGTCCCCGACATCTCTGCAGGGACAGAACACACAACCGAGGCTCAGATTTCTGCACCATGCTGGAAGGCAGACGTTTAGCAGCCCTGGAAATCAGGGCTGGCGAGGCTCACCCCTAGCACTGCCTCTGTGCTGGGTGAACCTGAGCATTGTGTTTTGGTCTCTGCCCGCTATTTCCCCTGCATACGGACAGTAACAGTTTTCTTCCTTAATAAAAGCAAGGGGCTATGAGGTGCCCTGGGATTTCTGGACAAGTGAAGCAACGACGGTAAGTAAAATGCTACACAGGACTCCATAAACCTCCTCTAGGTTGCCCAGCAAGCAGCTGGAAGAAGCCCCCAGAGGTCTGCAGCTAGGCCCAGCAGAGGTTTGCTGGTGGGCAGGAGGCAGATGGAGGGCACGCGGTGCCAAACAAGCCAAAACACAGACAAGCGTGCATACTCTGGTGGGGTTTACACCAGAAACCTTATTCCAGGTAGCACCAGAGCTGTCTTTAGCAGGACCAGTCCCAGACTAACAAGCACCAGCAAGAAAAGCTACCCACCGGGCATGACAATTATCGGCCTTGGGCTGCACGTCTGTTTGTCTGCCTCTGTTACCTGCCACGTCCCACCCCGCGGTGACTTACAGCCTCAGCCCACCAGGAGCCAGGACGACAGCATCCCAACGCCAGCACCCGACGCAGCATCCCCGAGCTACATGCTGACAGCACCACACCTGGTGGATTAGGGGCTGGGGCACTTCAGGCACTGCGCGACCAAAAGCGAGCCCCAGGTGTGTGCCCCCAGCCCGCCCCGGAGGCAGCAGCTCCAGGGCCCAGCTGCAGCTCCTGCCTTGGCCAGGCAGCAGCAGCAGCAGCAGCGCTGACAGCTCCGCAGCTGCCCATCAAGTTTTAAACAGATCTCTGCAAAGAGCCGCTTTGTCAGTTTGGCAGCCAAACCAAAACCGAAAAAAAAAAAGATCCAAGTGCAAAATAAGCCAAAATATTTCTCCTTCCACCACCTCTTTTTTGTGTGTTTGTTTTTCCATCTGCAATACAAGCAATGGGAAGGCAGTCAGGCTCCCAGTGGCAGTCCTCTTAGTCACCGGGCCCACGGCTTCAGCAATCATCCACGTTGCGGGGGACCCAAATTCAATTCCCTTCTGTTTGGGAAGAGGAACCTAGCGCCTGACTCCAGTGGATCGTGACACGCTTCGTAATCCTTGACGAACGCTCTGCTTTACATCCGTGCTTGCACCTTCCGTGGCGTGGCAGCTGAGGGGCATCCCCTGAACGCCCCTGCGGTGAGGACAGGGGTTGTCAGCTGCACTGCACCGCCGGCTTCCCGTTCTGCAGAAGACCAGGGCAAAGCACATCCATGTAACTGCAGCCCTGAGGGGTGTCTGCTCCAGAAACGACAGAGGCCCAAGTTCAGATTCCCTCTGCACAGAGGTGGGGATGGAGACGAGGTCCTCCCCGCCACCCGTGACAAGGTCACCAGGGGAGGCCGTGGATCCTCGCCCTGCCAGCGGAGCTGCAGGGAACAGCTGGGGCATTTTGCGTTTCATTTTCCTGAACGCAGCTGGGCAAAAGCACATCCAGCTCCAGCTCTGAGGGGAAACAAAGAAGTGAGCCCAGCTGAGGCCATCCCGAGGAGCTACCGACACCAAAGCCAAGGCACCCAGGTGCTGGACCACTGGTGGCCCCCCAGGCTGCAACACCAGGCACTTCTGCAGACCCACATCCCAACCCAGCAACAAAACCTTCTCCATTCTTCAGGAACGCTTTTTCTTAGCCCTGAAACCAACGCGTTTTTAGCAGCGGCTCCTGGCTTTGTGCCACAGATCAAAGCCGACGCAGTCCCCCCTGCTCACAGCAAAGTCCCCACCACGCCACGGGAGGGCTCAGCAGAGCTGCTCCTGGGGGGTGCCCCCAGCCCCTGCGCTGCCGCGGCACATCACAGCCCTGCTGAGGGCAGGGACAAGGTTACCCCATTACTGCCAACCCCCTTATTCAGCACCTCGCTAATTATGCTGCTGGCATAGCGCTGCCAGCTGAACCTCATCGAGGGCTGTGCTCATTATCGCTGCCTCCCGAGCACAGCGCCGGTCGTTATCCCCAATCTCTGCGCACATCTGAGCACTCAAAGTGAAAAAACTAAACAGCTCCTGACCATGCATGGGATCCATAAAGAGCCCACGCTTGCACTTTGGAGAGGATGCATGAACTCACTGTCACATCTCTGTCATTGCAATGAGATGTCTCCTAATAATCCCTTCTCTACTTTAATATAAATAGCTGTTTGCTGGAGCAAATCAGTAGCAGGAGGGGCTGCTTGCACTCTTTACCCTGTAAATCCAGCCAGCCCTGCGGCTCACGCTCCAGGACAGGAGCTGCTGCAAGCTCAGACTGCCTAACGAAATGAACACCGTCCCTCTCAACTGCAAAGAATCACAGAATCATTAGGGTTAGAAAAGCCCTCCAAGATCACCTGGTCCAACCGTCCCCCTGCCAATGTCACCCACTAACCCATGACCCCAAGCACCACGTCCAACCTTTCCTTGAACACCCCCAGGGACGGGGACTCCACCACCTCCCTGGGCAACCCGTCCCAATGTCTGACCGCTCCTTCTGAGAAGAAATGTCTCCTCATTTCCAACCTGAACGTCCCCTGGTGCAACGTGAGGCCATTCCCTCTGGTCCTATCGCTGGTTACCTGCGAGAAGAGGCCGACCCCCAGCTCCCCACACCTTCCTTTCAGGCAGTTGCAGAGAGCAGTAAGCTCTCCCCTGAGCCTTCTCTTCCCCAGACCAAACCCCCCCAGTTCCCTCAGTCGCTGCTCACAGGACTTGTGTCCCAGGCCCTTCGCCAGCTTTGTAGCCCTTCTCTGGGCACGTTCCAGGGATGACAGTGTGTCCAGAGAGAGATGAGAGCAGAGGGTTTCTTACAGTAGTAAAAGAAAGAACAACACCAGAACAATATCAGGGCTATTTAACCACAGTTGTCTTCACAGCAATACTTCAAAGGTCCATTCTGAAGAGCATCTTGCCTAATTAAAGTTGCAGCAAAGGTTACTTTTAGGAGCAAAAGGAATAATTCAGCCTTGGGAAAGATATCACAATCCCTTCTATATAGGCAAGGAGACCGTGGGAAGCATCAAGAGAGAGGACCCTGCTTATCCAAAGCCATCTTAATCCTGCTCTGAAGCACAGTCACCCATAGGAGAGGACAATCTACACCATTACACACTCGTGACACACATCACCCACACATCCCTGCATCAGACCTTTCCAAATGAGCTTGGGAAAGGAGGCTGTATTACCCAGACCACAGCAGAGACCCGATGCGGGAGCCACTGGGACCCTACCACCCCCGTTCCCCAAGGCTGCATGGCAGCAGGGAAGCAGGGAAAAACTCCAGGGTCAGTATTTCTCCAAAATTCTTACCTTTCTCACACGTTTTTGCATGGGATGTTTAAACGGATCACAGAGAACATTTCTGGGGAGTTCTGAGATCCAGGCAATTTTTTGGATTTTAGCCTAGACTGGAGATAAGCCTGTTTCATTTTCAAAAGGTCTCTTCCAAAAGTAGAAACTTCAATTTAACATTCATTTCACAATTTTAAGCAAAACCCAGCAGCGAGGCAATTTCTGACGAAAGCTGACTTGCCAAGCCTGGGTGCCATTTACCATACTTTTATAAATATCTGAACGCTCTTCACCCCTGAATCCCGTGTTGCAAGAAACCTGGCCATTACTACTCCCAGCACTGCCAGAATATCGTGAGCCTTCAATCAGGTTTGCTGCTGCTCAGGGAGGAAAAAAAAGAAAAACACATTTTTGAGCCCTGTTAGCTGCTGAACACTTCAATATCCAAATGCAGGGAAGTTTCTTGGCCTCAAACACTTGACATAAATATTATACTGCCTATGTTTCACTGGACACGCATTGTCACTCCCCTATCTACACAGTAGTTACAGCAGTGATACGCCATCCATCAGGAAGAATGCAATAGTCTGCAGCAAGATTGCCTGTTATCAGAGCTTTCAAATGCTTTTTGAACAAATTAAGGGCATTCCTGCACCAAAATGGAATGAGATACAGCCACGGTTTTAGATGGGCAGCAATGGAAAAGCACTTGTAGTCTATAGCTATTCAAGATTTCTGCACACAGCAGGCAGGGAGAGCTCAGTAAGGGCTCACACACAGCGCTGAAGTCTGTCCCAGTGCTACAGCCACAGCTCCCTGGGTGAAACGTGAAGTAAAATGGCGTTTTTTCACGTTTTTTTCACGTTTACGTGAAGTAAAATGACCCCAGTGCTCCCACTTCACCCTCCCCTACCTGCTCGCTGTGCTGACAGACAGCGCTCACAGGGAGGAAGAGGAGAGCCCTCCTTCACCACAGCGTGGGGCCGTCGCTGCTGCACGCGGCCTGGTCCCTGCTCACCAACCAAGTCCTGCTTCTCCTCCCCTCAGCAGAGCTCCAGAGATGTCTCCTCGCCAGCCTCAGCCGGCCTCCTGCCCCCAGCTCTTCACACCTGCCCCTCACCTCCCACCACACAGCTCTGCTGGGCTCCTGAGGCCCCACCAGCCCTCCCCTGCTCAGGGCTCCTCACGTTCCTCCTCCCTGCTCCATAACCAGAAAGCACACCCATTTCACCCACCTCAGCCCTCTCCCCCTCCCTCCCCTCGTGCCCCGTGCCCACTCCTGCATTGCCTGGGGCAGCTGAACGTGCTTTGCTCTGTCCTGCCGTCGTCTCGGCCCTGCAGCCTCACCACATGGCGCCCACAGCACCGCAGCCGCCATTTCGGAGCAGTGGCCAGGCCGGCCTCCTCCTCCCAGTCTGCTCTGGGGAAGCAGCACTGGGACAGAGCTCGTCCCTGCCCTGTTCCTCCACCGCCTCCCTTCTCTCAGTAATAAAACCTCTTCCCCCAGCACCTCCCAGGTCTTGTGTGCTGCCTCAGCCCCATCTCGGATGAAGGATTAACTGGGAAGCACCACCAGACGTGCTCCCAGCAGTCCCTCCGAAGGGCTGTTATGGTTAAACACAGCCGGCTATCTCAGGGTGCTCCCCGCTCTCGTGTCAGAGACGACATCAACTGCCCCAAGAGGAGGCTGGATGACATCAGCTAATGATGGTCTGAATTCAAGAAGAGAATATACAGAGCACTTTCTCCTTTTCTGCCCTTCCTCTGGGTCCCATAGGGCTGCAGCTTTCACATTTTCCTTAAAAGTCGAACAGGCCATCCAAACAAAACCCCTCCAGGGCTCAGAACCCAAGCTGGGCTCCTGTCAGTCGGACAGTCACTGTCCAGGACAAGGTCAGGGAAGCAAGGGGATGGCAGAGACCACAGCAGGACCCCTTCCAAGTGATTTTGTAATTCCATTTTCCCTTCACTATTTCTGCAATCCTTACATATAAACATTTCATTGAAGTCTTCAACTCCTATTACAATCAAACCTAAAAGCAAAAAGGACTAAATGCACTTGGTTGGGAACCAAGACGATTCCCATAAAAGCAGATTATGCTGACATGATGAATATAAAATGAAACAGCAGATATTAAAGTTGGAGAATTGTTACTTCATGCCTTCCGGCTGCTGACTGCTCTGCCTCCCTCCTCTCCTCTCCTCCTCCTCCCGCTTTGTTTCACTGACGGCAGACCACAGGCAGAGATAGCCTTTTCACCCCTGCCTTCTCCGAGGCAGGCTGCCAGGCCTGAAATATTCAGCAGCTCCCCCCGCCAGCCCTTATGCAACGCTTCAGCGTTCATCGGTTATTTGGGAGGTTGCAGCCCTGCCTTATCTGCCACGCCGTTTTACAAAGCATGTTTTGTGTTTAATTGGCTCGTTCCTGCTAATCTACCACGATTGTTGTATTTTTATTCTGGAAGGTCGTTATTAAAATAAGCCATTTTGCTTACAGCAGCTCGTCCCTGCACTGTTCCCCAAATAACCAAGCCCTCTCTGCATTTCCCCTCCTCTCCCCAGCGCTGCTCAGGCTGTGGCACCTGCTGGATGCGCTTAATGAAGGAGCAGGTCCTTGGCGTGACGGGCAGAAAGCCCGTGAGTCATTTCCAGTGCGTGGATCCAGGCTGCTCCCACCTGTATGCTCGCCACCTGCTTCAGCCCAGCAGGACCTGCACCCTGCAGACAGGCTTCAGCAGCTCACCTGCACGGCTCAGCATCATCGTCTGTCGGCAGAGGGGAAGCTGGAGATCTAGTTAGCAATTATATTCCCTCTTATGGCAGGCTCAGAAACACAATCTCATCTCACACGGGCTGGCACTGAGGCCAGCACTGACAACTGCTTCATCGTCTCCTTGCCCATGCGTTGCCCTAATCCTGCAACACCACTTCTCCTGCTATTAGTCCAGGAGCTCTCCTGAGCTAATGTTCTCCAGAGGTGCCTACCGCCGTCCAAGTGTTAGCTTATAGATTCTTTGGTGCTAGCTACCACTTATGTTAATAAACCAAAATTATGCAGAAAGTCATAAACAGAGAGCTCTCCCCAGTGCCCTTGCCAGCACAGGATTGCTCCCTGCGGAATAGATTATAGCACTGTGCAGACTCGCTCCAAAATGACTCCAGTAATGGGGCTTCCCCCGTGCTCCCCAGGGGACAATTCTGCAGTCAAACAGGCCCTAACATTTCTTAAGGTTTGGGTCTTTTGGTAGCAATGTGCTTTTTTTTCTCCTCAATCATTAGCTCGCTTCATTATTTTCCCCCTTTCCCTCTGCTCAACGTTAACATGTTCCTTTCCTTCTAGCTGTACTCCCCTCACAGTACTCCCTAGGGCAATGCAGAAACACAGCTTAATATTGTAAGAAGTAACAGAGAAGCTCAGAAGTTTAAGAAGGGAGAAAAGAGATGACAAGATCCCTCTGATCATCTCTTTTCAAAGCCCCTGTGCACGAGGAGCACTGTGCTGTACCCGCAGGGTATTTCATGGGTGGCTTTGGCTGTGCGCGTGCCTGCTGGGGCTCAGTTTGTCCCTGGGGCTGGGGCAGGCAGCTGGTATGGATGGATGGATGGAGCCTTGGTCTTGAGGTGACCCATGGGGAACCCCCCCAGTAGTGTGAGCAGGTTTGGGTGCTCTCTGGGCATCTCCTTTTCTCTGCCAGCAGCATCACGGGCCTGACTCTGGACGGACAAAGTGTCAGGCACCCCGGCACAAGGTGGGACGGGCAGTAAAGTGGGTTTGGCTATTTTGAGGCTTTGCTCAAACTGCCTAGAAGGAGAAGGATGAGAAGATCCCCCTTAACAGGGATCCACCCAGCAAGAAAGCCCCCTCAGTTCAGACAGAGCCTGCCTCTCCCTGCTCTGGGCTGCAGCTGTTGAGTGCTCTGGGAACAAGCACCCCCAGCACCACAAGCTGGGATGAGGTGGTAGCATTCCCACCTCGCTCTGCCTTGGACAAAAATCTTTCCCCGTGACTTTTCAGAAGATGCAGAGAAACCTTGCCCGCATCCTGCTGAGCAGCGGTGGCTCCAGGCTGAACCATTCCACGCTTTTGGCAACAGTGAGGCCACCAAACACCCCAGCAACTTTTCCCCCATGAGCAGCAGCACTCTGAGTTTCTTAGGTGCTGAAAGCCTACCACTTGCATCCTAGCTTGTGGTCTTCAACATTTACACCCATTTAACAGTAAAGCTCTCCCCACATGCTACATTTTGTGGATACAGGAGAAGCACGTGCACAAAGGGCTCTCCCCATTGCTGACACATTTCACCTTCAAGCTAGAAGAGCCAAGGCACAAGCCATCCCGAGGCTGGCCCAGGGCATCTGCCCAACTTCAGCACAGACCAACCAGCTCCAGCCCTCCTGCAGCAGCCCATGCAACTTGCCACAACCTGGTCTTACACTAGTGGTCCCACTAACAATGCTGGATTTCCTCCAGTTAACATCAGGCAAAGTGAACCCAACCAGAACATTTCGATTCTTCTTGTCTTCCCAATGAACTAGTTTATAAACACGCGTGTGTGTTGGTTTTTGTTTTAGACAGATGTAATTATCGTGGAACAAAACAAGAGGTCAGCAGGCTGCATCACCACGCAGATGAAGGCTGGGGACCAGATGAGATGGGGTGAATGGTCAGAACAGAATCAGCCCCTTCCACGAATCACCCCAGTAGGAGCTTCAAGACAGCCACAGGGTGTTTGCTCCAGCAAACCCTCTCCCCTCCTCACTCTACAGCCCTCAGCACCATCCCCACGTCCCTTCTAATCAAAGGCTGCGGGGCCCCGATGGCAGCCAGCGAGCAGGTATTGATCTGCCTGCACTGCCTACAGATCATAATCTGCCTTCACGAACCTTAAAGAAGCTCAGCGCACGTTCCCCCTTCTTACAGCTGCTTTGATTGCAATTCAGTCTCTAGTACATTACCCTTATTTATAATGCCAGGGCTTCAGCGTGGCGCCTCAGGCGGTCTAAAATTATTACAGGGCCCTTTTGACTTTCAATTCCCTTCCATTCAATTCCATTTTTATTTGTCAGCAGAGACTCCCATTGACCAGCGGTGGAAGCCAACTGCACGCAGGCAGACGGTGCTGCTGCATGTTAAGCCAATCCTATAGAAATTGCTGGCATGCAGCTCAACACGATGGGTCATCTCAGCTCCAAGAGGAAGAGCCGAGCCCGGGACAGCAGGGCACAGGCTGCAGCTTCCTCGGAGAGCTGCAGGATCCATGCTCAGGGGGGTCAGCTGCTGCCATTCACCCAGCCAACATAGCCTTCATCCAAAAAAGAAAAAAAAAAAAAAAGGAAAGTGACTCTAAACGTCACAGCTGCTCTTGTGTACCCTCTGGAGATGGAAGAGCAGGCTTGCAAGAGAGATGGGTGTGAATGAAGTGTTGGAAATAGCCACAATGCACGGACAGGGTGCAGCAGCCCTCTCCTCTTCCTCATTCCCCACTCCCAGCGGAGGCACAGCAGGCCTGTTTTTAGAGTGCTCTGTTACTGAACACCTCAAAGCTTTGCCACTTCCCTGAAGGCTCCCTGCTCACTCAGGAGACAGAGGGTTCACCTCTGCAAGGGCACCTGCAGGTGCAAGGAAGAGGGGAGAGATGAGAGCCTCCTCTAGCCAATGGAGAGAGCAGCTAGCCCATGCTGCATGAGGAAAACTGCAGCTCCCCCGTGCCTCCTCTTACTCCTGATCCTAAAAGCCAAAGAGACACAGCTGATAAATGGGAACTGCTGATAGCTGGTAAAAGCCTTTTTAGACTATTTCAAAGGAACGAGCACTTTTCTTTTTTTTTTTTTTTATAACTCAGCTATTAGTCCCCGTTAAAGAAACCAGTGCACATCACTTCGATGGGGAAGCTTTTCTGCAGGCAACAAGTACACAGCACCGCAAACCCTGCCCCGTGGCTGTTTTAAGGTTGGGCTATATGAGATGATAGGGATGTCCTGGGCTGGGAATTTCAGCTCTCTGCACAGGCCAGGAGAGCTGCAGCACCAGGGCAGGCTGCTCTGCTCAGCCCCGACCCCCCAGGGCTGCCCTGCCAAGCACCGGGCACAGATCCTGCTCCGTGCTCAGAGTGCAATCGTTCCTGCCCAGAGACCCCCCTGCACAGCAGTGCTGCAGCTCCGCTGCGAGACAGAGAGGATCTGAAGTGTCTCATGACACTGGCGGAGGCTGCTGAGCAATATCTGCTCCGTGAGATAACCACCGCGTTATTCTTCACGGCGGCTGAGGGAGGGCGAGGGAAGGCAGGCACGGCGCTCCTGCCACCAGCTCTGAGCAACAGCTACGGTGCCGAGAGTTTTGTTAAGTGCGTGATGGACATCAGAGGCATGAATTAATACTGAACTCTCACTGATAAAAGCATTCGCATGTCCAGAGAAACAGGAACAGGAACCTTGGTTAAACAGCAACGCCACAAGCTGGGAAATGCCTGTGGCTGCAGCACGCACTCCCCGAGCAGGACACAATATTTTAATCCAGTCCCAAAGCAATCAAGAGAAGCTGCTAAACCAGCCCCAAGCAGCCTGCATCCCTCCTGCTGTCCTTTAACTGACAAAGGAACTGACAAGGAGCCCAAGGAGCCTTTATGGCATTAGGTGAGGTTTGTGCGACACGAGCACTGCGTATGCTGGGGAGCGAGTGAGCTGCTGGAGTAACGGCGCTGTATTCCAGGGGCGAGCATTGCTCAGAGCTTGATTAAAACTAGTCAAGTGCTTTATAACCTCTATGCATTTTTAAATGTCTCTCTTTGGGAAACATAGCTCTTAAAGCGATAAG
This sequence comes from Anser brachyrhynchus, assembly GCF_964034855.1. Taxonomy (NCBI): domain Eukaryota; kingdom Metazoa; phylum Chordata; class Aves; order Anseriformes; family Anatidae; genus Anser; species Anser brachyrhynchus. Next base: position 8,538,578 of record NC_137712.1, on the reverse strand, counting down.
GCAGTTTGATAGCTCACGGCACCGATCAAGCTGGGAAGTGATTTTTCTAGCACGGTTCCCCCACGGACCTCCTGTCCCAGCCAGCTCCAGCAGCAGCCCCAGTCCCTGCAGGACCTGCCCATGCACTGGGTGAGATGGGGAGAGGAATGGGGACAGAGAGAAGAGGGTTTGCTGCTTCCTACAGGAACACCAGGACAACTCTCCCTGCTGAGATGAAGTCCTTCTTCAAAAAGGAGACGTCAGCGCAAAGCAGAGGGGCACACTCAGTAGGTTGGGAACAAGGGGGCGCGTGGCTGGGCATCTTGAGAAAAAAATGGGTAATGGAGAACGTGGGTTCTTCTGCCTGTGTGTCACCTGGAGTGCCAGGGGGCGCATCGAAAGCTGAGCAGCCTGGAAAGGTCTGGGCTTACCCTTCCCCAGAAAGGCAGAAACACCAGCTGCCAGGAAGGAGTATTGGGTGGAGCCCCTCCACGTCCATCGTGACAGGGCTCCCACACTAACAGGGGCTTCTTCGCTTGCTTTCCAGGCAGACATCTGCTGTTGTTAAAAAGTTTTAGGGTCCCTGCCTCTTCCCTGGGAAAGGCTTTGGAGTACTCTCCAAAAAGCCTCTGGTTACCCAAAGCCTCCCAGGTACCCAGGTACCGTGGCGGCTGCTCACAAAGCTCAAACTCAGCTCTTACAGAAAGGAGTTCCTGCAGCCTCCCAGGGGATTCACTTCTCTCCAAGAGCGCCGTATTACACCTTCGCCCAGGAGAACCTGCTCGTTCATCTACCCCAGCACCCAGAGGGACCTACCTGGCCCAGCACCACCAGGTTCCTGCAGAGCTCAGCGCCACAGGAGAGCAGCCTGCCGCTCCCAGGGGATGCCACCCCAGGGTGCAGGCAGACAGACAGACCCTTCCCAGGAAGGACAGAGCCCCTGGGCAGCCTCAGCCCAGGAGCAAAGCGCTGCAGCTGGAAGCAGAAGGGGCTTGCTGAAACGTAGCTGTGAAAATCATCGCCTCTCCCAGGACTGACTCGTGCTGAAATGAACTGGGCTCGCTGCGGCTGATACAAGATCACAGAGCAGCTGGAGGGCTCGGGAAGTGGCATCAGATGATGAGGAAACATTAACATCTAAATAAATAAATAAATAAAAGGGAATGAATTTATTAAGACTTCTCAGAGCCTGTGGGCAAAATAATTTTCCCCCATTTAGGAGTGGGTAAACGAAAACAGCAGCTAAGCAATTTGTCAGAGATTAAAAGGAACTAAGTGGCAGCGACACTTCCAGCCCGAAGCAGTGATGCTCTCCCGGAGTGACACCATTGCCTGACCCTGGCACGACCACGCTCCCTTCCTCCAGCAGGCACGCTCCCCTCCTCTTGCAGAGAGTGCTTTGCCTGCTAAAATAAGAAAGCAATCTGCCTGGATGCCAGCCCCAGCCAGGCACGGGGAGGTCTCCAGCCATTGCATGCCAGTGCCGCGTCCCTCCAAAGCAGCAGAGGAAGGCCAGCTTGGCTGTCACTACAGCCCTAACCCGTTGCCAGCTTGCAGTCACCCCACCCCAGCCCTGGTGGTCCCCCTCCTCCCCAGCCACGTCGCTTGGCGTTCCCCACCAGCACGAAGGCTTCGTGAGGCTCTCCCTGCGCCCCCATCCCTTGTCCTACAGTAACAACGGGGCTACCTCCCCATCCCAGCTCTTCATCCTTATTTTTCCCCTTCTCCTCTTCCCATCAAGTACAGATCCTTTCCCATCCCCTACTTCACCAGAAAGGCTAATTCAGGCTTCTGTTAACAGTGGGCCTGGTCTCCCCGCACCATTAGATCCGAAAGCAGCATCGTTTCATGTTTGTATCCCCGTTTGTTGTCCTAAAAAGAGTCCTGGGGCCCCAAAAGGGCCACCTGCGATAAGAAAGCAAAGCCACAGAGCGCTTCCAGCCCCGATCTGCATACACAAAGGTCATGGGAGAGGCAGAGGGGGATGAATCCTTGCAACCTCATTAGAGGGAAGGAAACTGTTTCTGCAAATAATAATTGATTTCTAAATTTATCCCCTAATTAAATAGGTTCCCTGGATGAATCTGCGTACAGGCTGCAAGGTGATGATTTAGAGCCTGGCTTCCTCCGGGAATGCACCAACACATGTCTGCAAATTGTCTCTCCCCCAGATTCAGAGGAAGGGCGATCGTCTCCCCCCCAGCAGGCAGGAGCAGACGGGCCCCTCCTGCCACCTGCAGCTTGACACCAGCCCAGCCAAGCTTTCCTCTGCGCGAGGTCTATCGGCTGCTCGCCAGGGAAAAGGGCATTTGTCACCTGTCTCCTTGCTGGTCCCCGCACTCCGGCCCCGCGGGGACTCTCTGATGGACCCGAGCAACGCACACATCACAGCGAGAGCACACAACTCACAGCCTGCCAGGCAGGAGGCTGGCTAGAGGCTTTTCTTTGGCAGGCAGCAGCCATAAAACTACGGCAGAGCTGGAACTGTGCTGCCTAAACTCAGCACATGGCGATGGTGAGAACGAGAAACATTATCTCCAAAACACGCTCTTGCTTCCTACATCAATTCCACGGCTGCTCCTGTCTAGTCGCTTTGACTTTTTCCTGCAGACACCATCAGCTAATAAAACCTCAAGAGACGGATCCTGGGATAAAACCAGGCTACAAGCTCTGCAAAAATTAAACACATTTATCACTCTTGTGCCGAGAGCTCTTTTGGAAACCAGAGCGCCCTGATGCTCCCAGACAAGCATCAAAGGACTTTGGGTGTGAGAACAGCGCGGGGCGGCGCGCGGCGCTGCCACGTTCGAGCCCCAGCTAATTAACCACTGCTGCCCAGGACCCCTCTGCCAGCCCTGGGACGCTGCTGCAGTACGCATGTGTGCGCACACCCTTTGGGGTGAGCAGGTCTCTTCTCTTTCCGCCCCCAGAAGCCTTTCAGGAGCCCAAGGGTGCCGTGCCACCCGCATGGGATCCCCAGCTTGTCCATGCACAGGGTGGGTGCCAGCACCGAGATGGCTCTAAGGCCTCCCCTCGTGGGAAATGCCCACAGCTACTCACCACCTGTAGGAAGCAGCAGCAGCACCTTCCATCTCCTCTTCTTTCCTCCCTTCTTTCCAGTCTCCCACCCCCCATAGCATCCTTTAGGCTCTGGGCACATGCCGCTGCGCTACCTTCAGGGCTCCAGCCCTTCAGTGTTGAGTTTTTGGGACACAGAGGCACAACTCATCCCTGCTGCTGTCCCACACGCTGGGGTTCCTTCTCCTGCCACCTGGAGCATACAAAAACCAAGCACAGCCTGCACATCCTTTACCGTACTGCTTGTCCCACGGTGACTACAGCACACGCGGACCTGCACCCACTCAGACACGTGCTCTTCCTCAAAGATGCCAAAAATGCCATCCTTTTGGCATTTTCTCCCCCCAGTCCCCTAAAAGCGTTCAAAACTGGAGCATCTCCATGGTGTTTTGGATTTTTCAACGCTTCTGGATGAAAACTATCTTGTTAAAGTGAGTTCTCAATCAGAAATCACTGCTGCAGATGGAGCTGGGGCCGTAACCTACTTCTGCACTTAAAAATAAAAAAAGCTATTAGGTGGCTAAATACTTTTGGAGCTGCTTCCCTTCATCTCTGCACTGTGCTACTTGGTCTGCAGCAGAGCATCCTCCTTCATAAATTGCCTCTGAGAGCCTCAGATCTCTTCCAAAACAAAACAGTATTATTCACAGGATAAAATAAGAGAGAGAGAGATGCAAGAAAACTAATTAATGCTTGTACAGAAGAGTTTGCAATATACAGCATTTAAATGAAGCCTGGTTTTCAGATCACAAAGCTAACATCTTCACGTTGTGTCACCAGCTTTCTTTTCCAGAAGTACATTTTTTGCTCACCTTGAGCATTTTTGAAAGCAAACAAAATTCCTGTTGGTACCGACACAAATTCAGATTCTAGCTCTCCACCACTTACCAACTTGAGCACATTAAAACTCTGTTAAAAGCAGAGCAAGATGAGTCCTTGAGGCCCTGTTCCCCAAGGATGCATGCACATAAAGCAAGGAAAATGTGTGGTTATTAGAGTTTAGCTTTATTGTTTTCATAAAACACACTGAAGATTGTGTTTATGATTCTGGAGAAAATAAAACCCTCTCTCCAATTGTTAAAATAATGAACACAGGGTACTCCAGTGACTTCTAAACAATCAAACACTTTGGACTTGCATAGCACCCTCTACTCAGATTTTGGAAGAGTCTTCACAGGGATGGAAATAAGCCTCGTTGGGTGAAGGATAAAGCCACGAGCTTACCCTATAGCCAAAGGCAGCAGAATAGTTTACACAGCCACTGCATGGCACTCAATTCCGTGGATCAGAAAGGGAACCATTTAAAACTCCTTGCCAAATTACTTAAGAGCCAGTTTTGCTGGTTGGCAGTAACACCTGAGCTTCTGAATGATCTAATCCCTTTTGAAATGGAGACTTGAGCATCAGAATCCTTTAAACACACTCAAAAGCAAACAAAAACATGATCTTACTGCACTTTCTCCCTGGCCCCTGCACAGGGTTCCCACGTGGTCTCAGATCAGCTTTGTCACTTCACCACGTCGCTGCTTCCTCACCCACCACAGCTGCTGCTCTCAAAAGCTTTTTGCAGTCTTCAAGCAATAAAGCAGCTTATGGGGTCATTTCTTCCTCCCACTCACCCTCCCCAAGGAGACGGGAGGGCTGTAGCACACATCCTGCCAGCTCCTGCCCTGTCTGGCACCCCCAGCCCCTTCTGGTAGCCCACGGGCACAAGCAGCAGCCCTGGGGACGTCACAGGGCAGAGGCTGTCCTCGGTGCCACTCACCCCCCTGATGCTCACGAAGCCTTCTTCACACCTTCAGAGGGATTTTGCCTGCTCCACGTCCCCATCGCTCCCAAGGGCTCTGCACCTGGCTGTAGGGAGGTTTGTGTGTCAGTAACCTCGTGCCTGTCAGATCAATTGCATTGCCCAGGGAGCCAAACCACCTCCATCACTTCTGCTGCTCAACCTGGAGCAAGGATAACCCAAACGTTTGTTTGTTTTCCCCTTCCTTTAAATATTACAAAGACTGTGCAAGGTTATAAATTATTGAATGGAGCTGTCTCTTCCATTTCGCAGTGCGGTGATGGAAGGAAAGACAGCCCGTGTGTCCATAGGGTGGCTGCCAACGCACCTGCACAACCTGGTGGTGGCAGGGCAGGGAGCCAAAGGGCACCAGGCAGGGTCCTTCCCTGTCTGCCCGGTGCCTCTGCCCATCCATCAGTGCCCACCACCTGCCTGGCACCACCAACGCAGCAGGGAACACATCATCTCGAAACACATCTTCCATGCCAGGTGATGCCTGCGTGTCCCCGCACCCCCACTTGAAATCCTGGCCTGACCCAGGACGTCTCGGCCACGTCGACGGTTAACCTGACCTGGCAGAAGAGGCCTTCTGTGAAGCTCCAGCACAAAGGGACAGACTGGGAGAAGGAATGGAGAAAAAAGAAAAAAAAAACACTGGAGATATTGAGAAGGTGTTGGCACAGTCTAGCATTCAGACAGTTTTGCACACACTTTCTGGGAGGTATTATTGCCTGCTCTAAAGCATCCCTTAAAGTATGAGCCTTTGGGGCTTGTAATAAAAACCAAGATGTTTTTCCCGGAGCCAGGTTAGATAGAAGACATCTAAAAATTAAAGCAGCAGCCTAAAAAAAGATTCCAATACCGTCCTACCCATTACGTATATTTATTTGCAGGGTCCTTGGGGACAGAGGTCAGCTCGGGAGCACAGAACCTGAGCTGCATTTGTTCCCAGAGCTGGCACAGAGTGCACAAGCACTGCCTGCTCCTCGGACCCACCTTGCTGATTAACGGCTTCATTCCAAGAAGCGCATAACAAGACCGAACTGAGACTCAGCTGGTTTCAAAGAACCAACAAATTCAAAACACACAGCCAGCTCTTCGAGCTAAGGCAGCACTGAGCATCCAGACTAACACCACAGTCACTGCATCGCATCTCAGCAACACATCCTAAAATCGATGAAAGTGGAATAAAGCCAGAGCCCCGCTTTTTCCTCTCCTGCAAACTTCTTTTGGACATAACCAAAACGAACACGCTGCCCTGAAGAGATCTGAGTTTTATGAACCAAAGCCCTTCCACTCGTAAAACGCTGAAAACCAAGCTTTTCCTGCGAGAGATTTGTCACCGTTGGCTGCCCTTGATCATCACATCACAGACGATATTGCTACCTGTACTCAGTGTTAAGATACTCATTCGAACATCAGAAATGAAAAACGGCGTCCTCCCAGAGAAGCACGCAGGAGCCCCGCAGGATCTCGCCCTGCCCTTTGCCTCTGCCGCGCGCGCCCTCACCCGCCTGCGATGCCCAGCGCCACCGGGCTCAGCCATCCCGCCCGCTCTTCTGTGCCCTGCTTGCTAATGGAGAGAAAGCTCTGGATCCATTTGAAATGAATTATACTCCAGTAATTGCAGCTGCTATAGGGCAGTATCAGGTCAAACTGCCCTTTTTGTGCTGCGTCTCAAACACCAGACGATGAACGGGCTCGTTTCCAGCAGAGGCGAGCACCCACAGCTCCAGTTGAAGCCCGGGGGAGCTGCAGGCGTTCACCACCTGACACCACGCCACCGGTGGGTGCCGAGCTGCGTGCCAAGCTCTTCCCTTAACACAACATCCAAGCTCACTCTGTGTAACCACAACCTTGCCTCATGCTGCCCACCCCTGGTCTCCATCCTGCAAGTCCTCGGCACGCGGCCTCCCGGTGCCGTCCCCGAGGCTGCCCTCTCCAGCCCGCATCTGACTGCTGAAGAAATCTCTCTCTCCCCCCAGAAGGGCTTTCTCAGCCCAAAACAGGGATTTTCCCCCTCCCCTCCCATTCTAAGTCTATGTTAATAATTAAGATAGGGTGGGATTCAAGAGACTAATTACCACTGTAAAGTTACTCTCCTGAAGGCTGATAAGGGAAGTAATTAGGATGGACAAGCATGGATTACAAAGCTCTAAATCTCTCTCTCTTGTCAAGATAACGCTGCTGCCCAGCCTCACAAACGATAAATGAATCCATAGGCAAACAGGCAGCAGGCAGGGGGACTGACAGCAGGCTGGGCTCTGCCACGTAACCCCAACACACCTTCACGCTCCGTGCTCCTTCCAGCCAACACACCGACACCTTTCCCCCTCCGGATGCTGTGCCTCTGGCTGTTTTGCCTTCATCTGGTCTCTTCTCACCTCCCCAGATATAAGCTAAGAAGAAGTGCACGCTCAAACACTAGATAGATGCTGTCACAAGAGCCACGTCCCCCCGAGATGAGGGTAAGGGTGCCGCCCACGGTGCCACAGCAGCGTGTGACTGCCTGGGGAACGTGGCTGCTCGAAGGGAAACCCAGGGCCTGGGGGATCCCAAGAGGACCAACCCCATGCACGTCTCCAGCCACCTTCTCTCCCATGTCTGACAGCCCCAGCGGGTTCATCCACACCAAAGAGGTTGGTCCAGGTACCTGGATTCACCCACGACACCCACAGGAATCACCCTCTGGGACCTTGCACGGGCCATTTGGAGCCTCACAGCGATCAGAATTAAGACCCCTACGCACCACGTCCCTTGGCTGCGCAGGCTGCAGACCCCTGCAATTCCCTGCATTTATGCAGTACGCAGCAAAACCGAGGGTCACGCTGCCAGAACCACCGAAATAAATCTTCATCTAGACGGCAAGGCACACGAGCGCCAGCTAACTCGCCCCAGCTCCACAGCGCCAAGCGCTCAGAGCGCGCTCTCCTCCCCCGCTGCGACGCCAGCTCTGGGGCCGTGCACACAGCAAATGCGCTCCTCACACACACAGATTATTTTCCTACAACAATTTCAGGCACCCTGCACTAGAACATTTATAACTAATACATATCCCAATGTTCCCGTTCACCTGAGACACCCAAAACTTTCCTGGCTCATTTGTCAGATTTTTTATTATTATTATTTTTTAAAACACCTTCTTCCCCTCAGGCCAGTCAAATCAGCCCAGTTAGTTTTAATTTTCATGGACATGGAAAGTCATCTCAAGGTCACTTTTTGGTTCTTCTCCAGTTTCACATCTTGTGGATTTTGCAGGATTTGCAGCTGAGGCTTCTGATTACCCGCTACGTAATGGAACGAAAAGGAACCGGCCGAGGAAAGACAGTGATGAAGCACCCCATTGACACCCAGGTAATTAAGGAGAAACAAACATGTTTGTCGGCGGAAACAAGGGGAAAAATCATGCAAACCACTTTATTCTAACAAGGAAGAGAGCAGGGAGGAAAGAAAAAGCGGCAGCTGATGGGTTTCCACCAGAAGGGCACGCTTTGCTCAAGCCGGTCTTCCAGGGGTGTCTGCATCGTAGCGGGAAGGTTGGCAGGTGCCACAGGGGGACTTTTGTCACTTCTTATCAAAAAGACAACCAAAAAAAAATCCCCACCAAACTGCAAAACACAACCTTTGGGATGCCCACGATAGGCAGATTGACAGAGCCCCATTGGGAAGGGAAAAGCAAACGTAGGAGAAACCCACGTATGTCCTAAGGGCTCAGAACAAAAGCAAGATACTGAAGGCTGGAGATCTGTCTCCTCCTGGCCAGCTTAACATCCAGGAGAGGAATCCCTTGGGAAACTGGTGACAACCCAGTGACAGCCGGGTGCTCACTCGCTCAGAACCATGCTGGGACGATACTGGGGTCAGGCACGGGCACGCCGTAGTGAGTTTTACCCTAAAATTCATCACTTTGCTCCCAAAGCGAGCACGATGCTGGTGCGTCAGTCTGCGCTCCAAATGTGTTTATTAAATGTTTTTAATATCGCGGTGGCAGACAGAGTAATACAATCAAGCCTGAGTCACACATCTTCCCGTGTCCACGGGGACTGCGGGTACAAGCCTGTTTTTGTTTCTTTCCCAGGGAACGATCGAGATACAGGACTCGCAGCTCAGATCACAGCCGCTCTCCAGGGGCAGGCGATGGTAATTAGTTTGTGTGCGTTAGAGGCATTTTTTGGTTTCCATGTCGTCCTCCGAGAGCCTGGCAGGAATACTCAAACTGCCCGGCAGAGAAACCCAGCCCTGATGTGGGTGGCGAGCAGCTGACAAACCTGGCTCCAAGCTCGCAAAAACCAGCCCTGTACCACCACGTATTTGCTATCTAAAAAGCACCATAGTCCGGGCTGTTTTTTTTTTGTTTGTTTGTTTGTTTTTCTTCCCTGTGGGCCAACATCGCACAGAAAGGAGCAGCAGAAATACCTCTCTGGTCCCGTGTATTAAATCACAGTCACCAACTCACTGTGCGCAATCAGAGGCCAGCCCACCCCGCTGCAGGTGCAGGAGACGACTCCCCCGCACCTAAGCACCCGTTTTGCTCAAGAAGCAGCACTAGAAACGCCTGCCATTGCCTTGGCCAGCCTAAGTGTGAGCTGCAGAAACCCATCCGCACCATTACGGGGCCAGCAAAGCCCCAACGCTCCCGGGGCTCTCCTAGCACGGAGCTCTCCTTACCGACACTGCTCCTCTCGCCCTCCACAGCACAGACTTCTTGTGGTCTCCTCGCTGTCGGTCTGGGGGTGCTTCTCCACCAGGAGCTGCTCCCTCCAGGTGGAGCTGACCCAGTTCGAGGTACCACCACCGCCTCTCCCCAGGGAACATGGGGCAAGGGCAAGCCCGCAGACCCCAGCAGCTTCATTGCTTGGAGGAGGAGGAGGAGGAGGAGGAACAGCAGGAAGGGCAGCACAGGACACAGCATCCTTAACTTCTACTTTAGCTCTGCACCAAACTAGGCTCAAGACTTCCTCGGAGCAGTTTGGACACAACACCCAGTGCCACCGAGCCTCCACCAGGCAGCAAATTCTTTCCCTTGGTCCTGCAGGAAACCTTGAAAGCCACGAGATGCTCCCAGCTGCACCCTCTACCTGCACGCCTCCAGCTGCACCGGCCAGTTCCTCGCGAGATGCTAATCCCGCAACAGGACAGCTGAAGTCAGGGCTATTTTCCTGCTGACTGTGAAATCGGTAAGGAAAAAAAGAAGAATGTGTTGCCACATACATCTGTCCAAATATAGCGCTACCAAAGGCAGATTGGACATCAGGGCACAGCCGTGAGATTAAGTCATTTTTCTGTTTGCTGAAAGCATTGAGAAAAAAAAAATACGCTTAAAATGTTTTGCTGTCAACTCAATGTTTCATCTGACAATTAGTTCTGAAGCGGGGAACGCCTAAAACAAAGTAAAAAAGCTAGTTTTAAGAAAAGTATCATTAAATCACTGTTAAGCAAAAAGTATTTTTAAAAAAGATGTTTGAATGAGAAAAATCTCTCCACTGAAAGAAGGGTGCAAAGGAAGCTTGCTTTGGCCTTGGGAAATAGGTGAATATAGAGAGTAGCCAGGTGAATATAGGGACTTTCACTGCTCAGAAGAAGACAGCAGGGCAGGCACGAGGTGTCCTCGGAGAGCCCATTTGGAGTAAGCCCTGTGCTCGCAGCCAGCAGCGAGGACACCCGGGCTCACCCCATATCGCTATGAACGGTCCCCAGGGCACCACCAGCACAAGCAACAGCAGGCAGCTCGCTGGGGGCTGCTCCATCACCCCCCAGCAGACCAAAACCCACCCCAAGCCAGCAGGCTGACCGAACCACGCTGCCCTGTCCCTTTCCCGGTGCACAGCTCCGTGTCTCGCCGGTGCTGCCCTGCCTCCATACAGCAGCATTTGTTGGGCAGCGTTGGTGCGCCGAGGTGCGGGCAGAGCCAGCTGCTAATGGCGAGAACCGGCTGCGTGCAGCAGCCCCGGAATGACTCCGGGGCGAATTCTGCCTGTTAAGCACTTTATTTTCCGAGTCGACACGCTCAAGGACTTCGCGGTTTAACATTCAGACCAACCTCCCGTCACCGGGCAGGGCAGCGCGGCCGGGGCGCGTGCAGGGAGGCAGGTGGGATGCAGCGGGCTCCCCGCCGCGAAGCACGAGCTCAGCTGCAGTGATTAGCAATCAAAATTAACACACACAACAGCGCGTACTAAACCCAGGGGAGAGGGAAGGAGAGCGACGCGGGAGGCAGCCGGTGGGTAATGTTAAGAGGAAAAAATAAAAGGGGACGTTTTCGTCCAAATCCGCTTTCTGCCTCTGGTTCCGTGGGGCTGAGTGCTGCCACCCTTGCAGCCTCCCCTCAGTGCTGCTGGCCGGGGGACAGGATCTGTCCTAATTAAACAGGCTCAGGCAAAAGGACCCCGGGCTGAGAGAGGTGCCCTGGAGCCGCAGCATCCCTCGCACCACGCAGGTCACAGCAAGGGCTGCAGGAACAAGGCACCGCGATGCGGAGCTGGGGGGGCTGCTCGTGTGCGCCGAGCTGTGCCGCTGAGCCAGGGGTGGGGATGGGGAGCAGCAGGGAGATAAGTGCTCGCTTCTGCACGCGGTACAGGAAGGGATTAGATACTTACAAATATTTTATCCTAGCTAAAGTAATTGCACCACTTGTTCTTATGAGTCAGAGCTATTTATTTTCATGCTTCAGGGCATCGGTTGATCACACCAGCTGAGGTCAGGCAGAAATTCCCCATAGCTCCTGCGAGTGTTTTGCATATTGCAGGGAAGCGCGTTCTCACCAGTGCCTGCAGCCCAGGGCGCCTCTTGTCCTGCCTCCTTCAGCGCCCACCGGTTGCGGGGCCCAGCAGGAACAACATCTCCATCCAGTGGCCACTCGACCCCCCCAGCACAGCACAGAAAACCTCTTTGTGCCCTCCCCAGTTTCACTTCTGCCCACGGAGAGCACACATCCCACACTGTGTCCTGCCCGGAAGGTGCTGAGGCTTTAGGAACCTTTTGGGCACAGCACATCCAGACGAGAAGAGAGACTCTCAGTCCTCCAGGAGGTGAAAACAAACCCAACTCCTTTTGACCCGGAGCACAAGGGAAAACCAGGGGCACCGAAGCTCATTTCGGCAGCCGGTGACTCCGTGGCCTCTGCTGGGAGCAGACACGGATAACTGCTCATTTCCCACCACTTAGTGATTCACAGCTCTAATTGTGTCACCACAGACAACTCTCCCAAAAAACAACATTTGGCCATTAACAGAGGCGAGGAAAAAAAACACAAACAGGCAGCACATGCACGGAAGGGGCAGAGGAATGCGAGAAGGCAGCCAGAAGCACTGGACCGGGGAGAGCAATCCACCTGCCCTGCTCCCTCCCAGCACTAACCAGCCAGCCCGCGGGTAGCTCCAGTAACTCAGGAGCATTTAATAAAGGTCTCGGGAAGAACTAGCCATTGATCTCTGGGCAGCGAGCATGAAATGAACAGGCAGAGGCCAGCACTCACCAAATAAAAGGTTCCCCTCGCACAAACAGCAGCTCTGCTGCTCGTGGAGCAAAACGCATGCACGAAGCAGCTCTGCTCCAGGAATGACAGGGACAAGGGCAGGGATGCTGCCACGATTTGGGGTGGGTGCAGCAGCCCCGGCACAGAGGGATGACAAGGTGCTTCACCCTGCCCCACAAATCCCATGCTTCTGGCTTGAAATGCCTCCTCGAGCTCCGCAACCCAGCTCCCCTCCACCCTTCCTTTCATCAGCACTAAACCAAACTTTTTTTTGTTGTTTTTTTCTTTTCTTTTGTTTCCCCCCAGCTGGCCTCCCAAACCACCTGGCTTTGCCCCCTCACCCCTGCTCAGATGCTCACCAAAAGGCAGGGCTCCTGCAATTCTTGGTCTGTGCTTCGCCGATCCCTGATAGTAATTACAGTGCCGCAGCAGCAGCTCCGTAACTTTAATTATAAGACAATTTCTGTTACCATCCCCGGTTTTGACTCGCTACCCCAGACCCCCCTCCCCTTGCCCACAACCTCTCGGTCACATTTCGGCAGTGAAGTCGTGCAGGTAAGGAGGGGTTTCAACAATTAGGTGTAATGATAATACGGACACAGCTTTCATGCAGACAGATGTCTGAGCACTTCTTCAAGGGCAGGAGCACAAAACCGCTTGCTCTCTCAAGCTTTGACGTTACTTATATCATCAGAAACAGCATCAGGATCATTTTTTGTGGCTTAATTTTGTTTACTTTTCAGACAAATAATGTTATTCCCATCCTCTCCAGAGCTCTGCCATACCCTCCTGCTACAAGAAGGCAAAAACCCTTCATCCCCAAGTCTCAAAATCCCAGCTTTCGCACCCAGATCTGCAGCTCAACTCTCCCGACTTCACCCGGCAAGTCACTTCACCTCTCATCCCCCCACCTGTCACCGGGGATAATATTTTTTCCTGACACGCTTTGTTATCCAGAGATAGAAGATTCTGTAAATGCTGAATTATTATCATCAAATTATAATACTCAGAACATTGTCTCCCTTTGGGATTCACGCTGCAAGGGGAGAGAGCGCAGCGCAGGCACTCAGAGCTGCGATGTGCCGTGCTCAGTTCCCTTAGAGATAGCGGGGATGGATGCTGCTCCCCTGCTTTCTCTCTTCCTCAGCTGTCCTGGAAGAGTCTCTCTCTGACAGGTCTTCTGCCGGAGAGGATTGAACTATATTTGAAAGGTAATTTTGGAGCAAATGGGAACAGAAGTGTCAGAGTTGTCACGAAGAGATTTTTGGAATTTCCTTGCCATTTCAGGGAGCGAGGGAAAATCAGGACATTTGGCATTTCGCTGCTTTCAAAATGGGACGGATCCGGCATGGGACGGATCCTACACCGCTGCCTCCCGCAGGCTGTGGGGCTGGAGGACCCTGCAAAAGCCCTCAAAATGGAGCCAGCCCCCAGAAAGCCCCACACACTTGGGTTCTCTCCTATTTTCACCTTCAGAGATTAAAATAGAGCCTTTCAGCACATAGGATAGCTGGGTACCCTGCCGAGGCTCCCACAGGAGAAGCTGTCGCGCAGCCTCTTCCCAGCCCCACCAGTGGCAGCAGCACCGGCTGGGCGCACGCATCCCCAGACACACCGGTCCCATCGCATCCTTGGGACGTCTCAAAGTCAGAGCACACAAGCACAGAGCCAGCAACCCCCAGGTCTGGTGCGTGCCATGCAAGGCTTTGTGCCCCCTGCACCTCCACCAGACTGCACGTGGGACAGCCCAACGGGGGCAGAACCTTCTGGGACAGCCCACGGAAGGACCGGCACCCACCACCCCATCCCAATCCCACACAACAGGGGTCTTGGCACTGAGCACGGGGCAGGCTTGCTCCTAGAGGTGTCACCACGTCACCAGCTGGCTGGTGGTTTGGCAAAGCAGCATGACCTGCTACACGACGTTGGCTCGCCTCAGCATCTCCAAGCCCCTCCAATGTCACCTCTCCAGAAGTGGAAAGACAGCCAAATCTTCAGATACGGGTAAAGGCTAACAAATCACTAAGCACTGAGAAAAGTCGGGAGAATCAGACTCCCTGGGCAGCACAACCAGCGAGAGAAGGAAGGCGGCAGCCTGCACCTCGCTCGGCTGAGCCCTGGTATCGCCGCTAACACAGCTCATCCCGCGCCTGCCTGCGTCCGTAACTCAGGCCACCAGCCCCAAAAATCTTTCAATCATTTGGTTCATGCCAGGGCTCTCTGGAAGCCCACGCACCCCTCGGCACCATCCTGCCCCTCACCAGCTCAGCCTGGCTCCATCCCTTGTGCTGCTGCTGTCATATCCACTGCTGCTCCCTGGGGATTGTGGCGGCAGGTGATGCAAGACCTTGCATTTAATTGCAGGGGAAAGAAGGAAAAAAATATGCTCAGAGTGATGAAGAACCCCTATCATAAGCCACGTTATTTGTGTCTCTTTTCTGGAGACTTTCAGAGTTTGCTTGGGGTTCGGTTTGTGTTTTGCAATCCAGGTCTGCAGCGTGCACAGAAATAAGTCAGCCACGCGCCCGCGGGCGAGCCATCGATCCACCCATGCACGCCCTGCCAGGACAGCACGGGAGGTGCCCGGCACTGCCACCAGCTGGCCTCGCACACCCAGACAAACACCTCACCTCCTCATCGGCTGCTTGGCGCCCTCCTGCCTACCCTCAACGCGGGGAGCAGGCAGGTACAAACCTCCCCCACAACACAGACCCTTTATTTATCGTGCCAGGATCACTGCTGGACACCTCAGGGAGAGGGGAGGAAATTTAAAAATGAAAATCCCACACCCTTCCAAGCTCTGGGGTTAAACCTGCCCTTCCTGCCATTGCGCTTGCTGGTTTGCTTGCATCAGAAGATGCAGTCAGGGCTTTCCCATGCTCTTTGTGCTCCTCCGCAGACCCCGGGTGCCGATGCCGAGGGCAGCAGCGAGGTTGGCGGGCGCCGTGGGGAGGGAAGCAGCACAAGGGCAACAGTCACAGGAGCTCCTCCGGAGGACGAGCCGTGATTAAATATTTATAGATTTTAATGCATTGATTTGTTAAGTCGGGAAACAGCCCTTTAGGAGTTTGAAGTTGCCTTTCAAGGCAGCTCTTAATCAGCAACGCAGGTGCAGCAAAGAGGAGCTCAGCACGAGGCAGAAGCCACAAGGAAGGAAGGGCTCGGGAGCAGCGGGAGCAGGGCTTTCCCCTCCGCGGCTGGGAGGGGAGCCGGGCAGCTCAGAGAGCCCTGGAAGAGATTTATTTCTCTTTCTAATTAAGTTTCTCCTGACAGGGATTTATATTTGGGCAGCGCTTTTGCAGGAGAAAATTAAGTGATGCTGCTGAAGGAGAAACAAACTCCGGGGGCTGATGCCAGCCACGAAGCGAAGACTCCGCGCCCCTTCCGAAATCAGCACGAACCAAGGGAGGGAGGCTGCTGCCTGCGCCTCTCGCTGCATCCCCAGCCCTAGCCCGGCCCCTGGCCATACTTCGGGGGAAAAAATAAAAACAAAATAAAAGAAAAAGAAAAAGAAAAAAAGTGCCCAAACCAACTCTGCTTCAAAAGCACAAATAACCAAAAGCAGGGGGTGCCCAACCAGAGCTGGCACAGGCAAGGTCAGTGCTGCTGGAAGCGCTGCCAGGGGGGCACGGGGGGCTCCTGCTAGAGGAGGGCACGGTCACAGCTCTGGGCCCCCATCTGCTCCTCGTGGGCATTGAAGCTTCCCCCGCCCAGGCTGGGACGGAGCTCCAGGACCTTGGCATTTGTCCTCTGGAAACGCCTCCCCCACTCCATCGGAGAGTGGCTCATTTATTACGGTGCAGAACCAGACGCACGATGCCCGCCCAGCAAAGCTTCCTGGAATCCAGCCATGGAAAACAGTATTTCCAAGTAAAATGACAGTTTTAATTTTAATTCAGCCAACCAGAGGGTACAAATTAAGCATTACCCCTTTCCTCCCTCCTTTCTTCAGTGAAATTATGTTTTCTGAGAGGAAAACCGTGAGGAAAGCTTTGGACGCTCCTCTCTGGCTGGGAAGCACCAAGCAGTCCCAGGGCTGTCCATACAACATCCCATAGTCCATTGAATCCATTAGCTTACTTATCAATATGAGATTAATTATTCCAGTTCAGCGGGATGTTTAGTTATTTCCTTTACGCTCCAGCTACCACGCTCGGAAGAGCCGCGATGCTCTCGCCTTGCTTCGCTGAATTCGCTGGTCCTGGTGGTCACTTCCAGCTTTTAAGACACTACCAAATGCCTCCTCCGGGCTCACAAACAAAAAGGCAAATACAACGCCTTTCAGGAGAAGCTGCTGATGTCTCTATTAAAAACCGTGTGTTTTCCAGCGAGAGGATCAGGGAGCAGAGCCCTGTCCCTGCAGCCACCTCCCACCCCTCTCCAACGCACCCCAGGGCACTCCAAGAGCCAAAGCTCCCATCGGGGCTGCGCTCGCCTCCTTAGACGTGTAAGTGAAGCACCTGGAGTTTGGGTTCTTGCTGCCAAATTTCAACAGGAAAGGGTGGATGGTGGAAAAAAACAGGAGGGAACGTGCGAACGTGGGGAATACAAACTCGCACACGTTTTGTTCCCGAATCCTCCAAACGTGACTCACTTTGTTCTATTGTGACAAACTGAAACGCCTCTGAGGAGTTCATTTCACGTCTCATCCATTCTCTGAATAATGGGAAAATCCCTCTTTGTTTCTCTAAGATATCAGCACACACTATGCACCACGTATACCCAATTCCATTAGACATAATGGAACGAGATTGTCCCAGAAGTTGTTTTCAATTGCTTGAGTGCATCCTTCATTTAGGGAAACAAGAATATATGAGCTGCTCTGCCCGGGCTGACGTGCGGACGCAATCTTTAAGCTCAAGTCAGGGCCATTTGCTTCCCGGCAGGGCTCTGGGATGGGACGAGGGTTGGTCCTCCCTATTCCCAGCGCCAGAGCTGCCTTCAGCAGGATGCCCAGACATCCTCCTTGGGGAAAACCCCAGCGAGAGGAACTCCAGCCAGCACCCAGCCATGCGTGAAGCTGGAGGGCGAGCCGTGCCACAGCCCAGGGACCCTCCTGCTGAGTTTCAAGCTCGGGTGCTCCTAGCAGGCACTGAAGCCTTGAGATGTTACACTAGGTGCAGTGCAACACCGAGGATGCTGCAAGACACACCAGGGATGCCCCTGATTCCTCAGGCTCCCCCACGTGCCATTACACAGTCCATAATCGCCGACAGCTGCACAGGCAGGGGGCTGGAGGAGAGCAGCACCGAGACCTCAGCGCATAACAAAAAGCCTGCCTATCTGCCAAGGAAAAGTGATCCCCAAGGAAAGCACGTTCTAGCTGGCTGCCTACAATTTGCTTTGACTTCTTGGGACAAAGGAAAGTTTGAAAGCCTGGGAGACGAAGCGGGGCTGCCTTAGAGACACCGCGATAAGACCGCGGTTGACTCCACAGCTGGGGCTCGGTGGGATCACAGCAGACAGTTCAGGTTTTGTTTTTTAATTGGCTGACACCTTGAGATAGCTCTCTTCCCAGCATGAGAGCAAACTGCACCTTAAGCCTCCAGGATGCTCTTCAGCAGCGCATTTGCTTGAAGCCTTCGCGGCACAGGCGCTTAAAGCAAAGCGCACGTCGGAGCCGCGCTGCTGAATGGGACGGATGCTCGCAGAACAAACACACCCGTGTACCTGCTGCGTGCAGCTACCCCCAACCACACTCCACAGCACGGACTTCGAGCATCTCAAGTTTAACCAGTTTTAGATTTTCCCCTTGGAAAAATAGGCGCATGATCGGAGCGCAACCAGAACGACAAAAAAACACACCTCAAAGCACAGAGCCGCTTCCGAGCTGTTCTTCTCCGCTGCACGTTTATTTTCTTTTCAGATTTGCCTCCCCAGCCCCCTAGGGAAGGGGCAGACCAACGCCTGCAGGAGCCAAGTGGAAGCCCAGCAGCGTGGCACAGGGGCTGCGGGGAAAGGAGCAGGGCTGAGCTGGGAGGCAAAGGGTCCCAGGGCAGCCCCCGCGTCCCCTCCTCGTGCCTCTCCCCCTGCTGGAGCTGCCTCCTGCCCAGCCTCTCACCTTGGCCATGGGACGGGGCTCAGCATCTCCTCCCCGCCTGCCCAAAAGCTTATTCCAGCCCTGTCCTCGCCTGCAGATGGATGAGCTCAGGGCCACAGTGAATCATACTTTTTCCCTTGAGCTGGCACCCAGCCCTCCTTCTATAGCTTCTCCTGGCTTGGCTTCAACAGCAATAGGTTTTATTATTATGCCTTGCTGCCCTAATTCTCTCCGCACTCAATTTTCCACTGACATGGTGACCCTCTGCCACGCTGGCTCGCTCCGGGCAGGCAGCGCTGGGTCCCGCGCCCCCTCCAGCACCTGAACTGGAGCAGAGGGGCAGGAGAAGCATCCTCCTGGGGGGGAGGAAGGCTGGGGAGCACCTGAAAGGAGAGAGATACGTGGAAGCTAGTGAAAGCGAGGATACAGAGCAAATGAGCAGTCAGAGGAAGAGAAAGAGGAGAGCCAAAAGCAGCAGAATTTAGACAGGTGGGGTAGGAAAAGCTACGCCAACACACGGCTATAAAATAGATGCGTGGTACCAGCACGAGGCACCGGTCAGGCTATCATTTTTTCACCCCGGTTGAAACTCACAGCTCCAGATGTCACCAGCCCAGCCCCACCTGGCTCCAGCCCCCCCCGATGCCTCGGTGACCTTCCTGTAGCTCCCCTGGGGCACCCGGCAGAGCGGAGACAAGAAAACCTGCCTCAAACCTGCGGTACGGCTTGGGCCACACCGTCCTGCCTGGGCTGCAAGGCAGCTGGAGGGGAGCCTGACAGCTTGCTCCTTCAGGCTCCAACCAGGCACGTCCCAGCCCTGCGTTTGGGGAGGGACCCGGCCCCGCAGCACCTCGCCACGGTGCTGGCAGCTGCCGGGAGCCAGCTCAGCCCCTGGCTGCTCCTGCTCCATCCCACCCTGCTCCATCCCGAACCCGGCTCGCAGGAGGCACACGAATGCTGTAGGGAGCAGCCCCACGGGGGGCGAGAGCAAGGGGACGGTGCCAGCACGGCCGGGGGCTCCGGGAGGAGGAAGAGGAGGATGAGGAGGAGGTGCTGGTTGCAGCTGCCTGCCGAACACAATGCGGAGAGGGAGAATGGCCTATGATTACAATTTGGAGGGCTTCTATGCACTGAAAGGGAACTGATTCAATTGTGCCACAACTCCTGAGAAGCTGTCAGCAATCAAGGCATTCTCCCTGCTACAATCATCGGAGGCAGGGTGCGCACAGAGCAGAAAGAGCGTGGTTTAGGTGATGGCAAGGTAGGGCTGCGAGGCTCATTCTGCAGCTGTAATTTCCTTCCCAGAGCAGATCCATCACAGGAGGCAAGCAGGGAGGCAGGAGGCAGACAGGGGACACGGAGGAGCCCCCGGGTTGCAAAACACTGCCCTGGTGAATGCAGGTAGCACTGAGACCCACCACGCCACTTGCAACCTTGCTGCAAACCTCAGGCCAAAAACATGTTAAAAAAATAATAAAGCAGACAAGGTAGAAACAGCCCCCCAGCTCCCACCCTTCCCTGACACCCGCTATTCCCAGGAGGGGATGAACCTCCGCTGGAGCGTACCCAGAGAGGATGGGGCTGAAGCTGCAGAGCTGACGGGCACCGAACAAAACCGGAGCCTGGCAGAGCCGACCCCAGCAGCACCAGCAGGCTGGGAGCAGCTCAGTGCTGCAACCTTACAAAACTCACTTCACGCATCTGGAAAGCAACCCCAAGATTTCAGCTTTTGTGCCTGCAAGAGACCAGAGCTCGTTGTAAAGCATAACCGTGCCAGAATTGCAAGGGCTCTGCTTTGCTGCTGATGGCAGAATCCACCGGCGTGCTGGGAGCAGAACTGCAAGTGCCGATTATTTCAGAATTTATCACGAGTGCAGCAAAAATGTGACTTTTGCAATTCCGCTCATGTGCGGACCGAAGCCCACACCAGCCTGTGCTCCTCCCAGCGAGGCAACACCCAGGAAACTCTTCCCTCCGCGTCCCATAAACCAGCTCCCAGCCCCGAACGCAGCCTGCACCAGGGCGCTTCTCCCACCACGAACCTGCCGTGCCAGGCACGCATATCCCACCGGCTCCGTGGCTGCAAACCACCCCGCAGGGGCACCAGGAGGAAGGGCAGCACACGCAGCATCGCCTGCACGGGGCCGGCCAGCAGCCAGCCGGGGAGAGGTTTGGGTTTGCACTTGCACCCCAGGAAGAGGAGCCGCTCACCAGTAGCTCAGATGCCCATCGCACAAGGCATCGTCTCCCATTTTTGTAAACACCAGGACTCTCATCCTCAATCACCCATTTGCAGAGCTCCCTGTGAACCTAAGTTGCCTAAAACTAAAAGTTCTGTGATTTTTTTTTTTTTTTTTTAAGCTTCGGGGAACTATCACAGAAGAACACGCAGATCTGCAAACATTGCCTGAAATCAGGAAAATTCATCACGTGCACATGGATAGGTAGGAGCCATCCTATTATCCAAGGAGACTGTAATTACCTCGTTTGCCTGTTAAAAGGACACTGTGACAATATTTAAGTTGGAATGCTTTGGTTATTTGCTAAAAATTATGTGGTAGCAATCAAGTGAAAATTTAAGCTGTAATACAGTCACAGCAATATTGCCAGTAATTTGTGTAACCAATAACAATTATTTTTAATGTATTAGCCAACATACTTAAATATGCTTTTACATATACATCCACACAGATAAAGGTATGAACTTTTCCTATAATGTTTCTCAAATGGCCAGAGCACGTTAGACCATGCAAGTAACAGTGTTGGTGTAAGCAATATGGGGCATTAACCCTTGCTTTTGATTTCTCCTTCTGTAAACCCAAGTTTTTCTACTGTCATCCTACCACAAGCACACACAGGAGGCCACAGCAGCCCTGAACCAAGGCTCTCAGCCAGGAGCATTCATGAGAGCAGTGGCCGGGCAGTCCCATGGGGAAGGACCCAGAGCATGGATTTCCCCTTTTAGGTCTCAGTTTATGGGACCAGGAGGCACCCAGTCTCCTGGGCTGGTGTCACCCCACTCCACCAGGAGGTGGCCCAAGCCAGACCCTACAAGTGGATGCAGAAGACGAAGGCAACCAGGACAGCATGATCCTCCCTTCCCTGCAAGCACCCCCTGGGGTCACTAACTCCTCCACCCTGGGATTACTGAAGGAAATGTCCTGGCTCTTTCATAAAAGGCTGCTCTAGCCCTACTCCTGGGCTTGATCCTGGTTTTGCTGCCCCTTAACATATGGCCCACCCCGTTGCGCAGGGTATGGAGCATCTTTCTTTCCCTAGATAACAATAAAGGAAACAGACGCATACGTTTTTACTTGGCATCTCCCTCAGAAAACACAAAACTGATTACTTATTCCTTGCACTCTGCAGGGCTTAAATCCCAAATTACCTTTGCCAGGCCAGACATGGCAAATAAATCCCTGCTTCTAGAGATGTCCTCGCCATTATCAGAGCGCGATGGGACCAGCATCCCATTGACCCGAGGACACCGGGCGCTCCGGCTGCGACCCCTGGCTCTGTGTCACCGCCTGCCAGCCGACACGTGGCCCGGGAGGGATTAGCCGGATTGCCCGGGGGACGATGAATTTCCCTGCTGCGAGCAGCCTCGGGGAGCACAGGCACCAATATTCAATTTCTCTCTCTGCTGTGGCATTTAACCTGTGGATGGGAGTGCGGGGGTGGGAAGAGAAGGGACGCAGGGGAGGATGGATGTTTTTATTCAAGGCATCCCTCCCCTGTCCTACCCTCTCCGAGAGGTGCGGGAAGAGGCTCGCTTTATTTGTAAAAAGCAGAGAAAAAAGAAGAGCAATATCGCAGCCCCTTGTAGCCTTCTGGCAACTCGAGTACGGGAGAGCCAACACAAAGCAGCTCTGCCAGAAAGGGGCTGCTCCTGAAGGCTCAGGAGCAGGAGAGATTGCAGCAATCACACAGCATGACCCCCTGCCTGGCAGTGGCCTGCTAATTTCATTTTAGGATTTGTGCTTCGTTTTCAGCCTGAATTTATCTAATTGCAGCTTCCAGCTGCTGGATGTGGTCGTGTCTGAGCCTGCGAGGCTGGGGGGCTTTGCTCCAAGCAGCCTTATTTTCCCTCCCCTACACAGAGAGATGGCCAGCTGATGTTAGTTTTCCCAAGCTTTCACAACAGGGAAAGGCCACAGATGTGTGCCTGGAAAACAATCCTCTTCCAAACCATAGGAAAGAAAAAAAAAACCTCCCAACACAGGGCTGGGCTTAGCCATGCATCACACCTGCCTTTCCCTCCGCACACCCGAGGTGGGACCACTGTTTTAAAAGGAAAAAATACAAACAAAAAAGACAACCATGGCCCTGGGAGTGCAGAGCTAAATATCAGACTGCGGGAGGGAAGGAACTTCGTTCACAGTCTAATTGGGGGTCAGCCAATTCGGAAAGCAGCAAAGTACAACCTGAGCAGGTCAAGGCAACACAACTTCCTTAAGGGACTGTGGGAGAGAGGCATGCCGGGCAACCTGGCAGTATTATCTGCAAAAGCAAAGCCTTTAAAATAGATGAAGGTGATTTAGAGGGTCTAATTTCAGCGGATTTTCAGACAGCTTATGATAAAAGTGCTTCATAAAAGATTAAGGAAAATAAATGGCTGCCCAGTAAGGGGCACAGCCAGGCACGGATTACAGCCGGCTAGACGAAAAGAAACAAAGACAATGCCTCCCAAATTGAGCAGAGGTTAGCAGAGGCCAACTGCATTAAAGGAAAGCTTCACAAAACGGAGGGCAAGCTGCAGGTTTGGAGGATCTTGGGGAGCCGTGGCGTGCTGAAGCTGTGGGGTCTGAGCAGCTCCAGCCAGACTCGTTACAGCCCGGGGCAGTCGGAGGGGGAAATCCTGCACAGCACCAGGTGCTGCACGGGCTGTGCACCGCTCCGCTCCTCCAACACCGCTGCTGTGCTCAGGAGAAGGATTTTGGGGAATGGGGGGCGGGGGGGGGTCAGCATCTCGGGGCCCCACCGGAGCTCTGCGCCCCAGGCAGCAGATGCACGGCTCTTGGATCAGCGCCTTCTGAACTGCAACGTCCTCGTAAACAGCCATATATATAAAATACAGCAGTCTGCAGTTTTCAGTGCCACCTCCCCTCCCTACAAGCTGCCCCAGAAGAGAAACATGGCTCATATGGACCCCAAGGGCTGTTTTTCCCCAAAAACTCCCCGAGACGTGCTCCTCTGCCAAACTGGACAGGGGACCCCGGGCACGTGCTTGCCTGCATCCACCAAGCTGCAACGCTGCTGGAGAACACCTGCAGGCAGGACCGTGCATGGAGCTTGCTCTAGAGGCAGCCTCAGAAGCCTCGAAGCAAATATTTGACATATATTTTGGGGAGGTTGCAGGGAGGAGGGGCTGCCAGTTCATGCAAGCAAGTTAAATTGGAGTGAAGCTGCTTCAGTGCTTTTCATTAACAACCCAAGGGGGGAAAAGAATGTAATTCCTAAGTCTGAAGTAAAATGAAAGAAAACACCCTTTTCTTCATGCGAAGCTAACGCAGAGTAAATCAATCAAACTCTGCTCCCCCATGACAGGGGAGGACGCATCATTGCACAGCGCTCATCGCTCCCCCTTGGTGATTTCTCATCTCACCAAAGCCTCTCCCCGCAGTGGCCCGGGGCCACAACAAGCTACACGGCCAGCCTGTCCCGTCCCACCGGCTTCCACACCTTGCAAAACACCCCGAGTGAGGCACTTCCCCTAACAACGCCGAGGAGACGAATCAGTCCTTAGGCTACTTAAGACCTTTTACAGTTTTTTCAGGAACCCAGGAGGGTGCCGCATTAGGAGCCTCCGCGCACCTAATGAGAAGCCGTTCAGCTACAACTTCTCGAGCACTCCAGACAGAAAGCGTCCAGCTTCCCAGGGATTTTTTGGTAGGGAGCACTAATGGCATCAATCAGGAAGCCAGCCGAGCTTCCTACGCCCACCACCGCGTGCTGCTTCCTCGCCAGCCTCTCCAGCAGCACCCAGCAGCGGGAGCGCGCTTCCAACCAGCCCCGAGCCACGCAACCCGCTCCTGCGTGCGGGAACACAGATGGGCATCGAGGTTACCCAGGACAAAGGTGTGTGCATTTAGTCCGAGCACGGACTCGAGAGCCTGGTTTACACCCAGAAGCATCGCCGGGTACCAGCCCTGTGGTGGGGACTGGAAAGAGGCAGTCACTTACTGGATCCAACTGGAAGAGCAGGGGGAAAACCAGTGCTCCACCAGCAGCAGGAGCTCCCCAGCAGCCAGCTCACATGCTCCCTGCTAACGAAGACACAAGTGAAACTTGAAAGGGAACACGTTTGACAGTCTCTCTACATTCCCCCCTCAGCCAGAGCCAGCAGAGCGCATCGGTCAAATAAACGCCTCCATGCGTGTCCAGCAGCCACTCTCTGTGCAAACGTTGCGAGGGAAAGCCCCTTCAAATGGGATTTCTCCCCACTGGGGGGTTTTCCTCCGGTACAAATCTATTTAAAAAGAAGATAAAGTATCTCTAGTTTGACTGAGGTTTTATTCAGAGAAAGCTCTGGCTCAGAAATAATTGCCATTTGCTATAATTGGTGAGATGCAGGAAGGGACTAGATACAAGTGGAGTCTGGTGCAATTTTGGGAGATTTGTTACGCTTAGCTCACTTCTATCAATTTCAGTGGCTCAGACGCTTATGACCTGTTGCTCAGCTTATTGTGAAAATGGCTTTTATTTACTGCACTTCCATTAAAAGATGAAATCCATGCATAGGGCTCACAGGGCAGAAAATCACAGTTTACGTCTCAGCTTATCTCCCTTCAGCGGCCTCAGCTCATTTTCGCCCTGGCTCGCTCCCAGCTGCAATAAAAAAAATATTTCCGAGCAGTGTTTTGAGTAGCCAAGGCCCCTTCCAGCCCACGGGGCAGGTGGCGCATTCAGATTTTAAGGGCACGCTCGGTGCTGCAGCCACTGCGTCAGCCCGGGCTGGGGCTCGGGGTTGCTGAGGGCACCAGCGGTCCTTCTGCAGCAAGTCAGGGGATCTGTCGCTCTTCAGCAGAGATCAGGAGACACGTGCATGTGGGGGAGAGGAAGGGAACTTCAAACAACGCAGAGCTTCTTGAGTCCATGAAAAGCACAGAAAATGCCCTAACTCCTAACGGGGCTGTGCTGCAGCAGTCAGACTCGCCCAAAAGCCCCATTTTTCATGAACCTGCACACTCATTTGTGTTTCCTTTAACTGCAGCAAAGTGAAGATAACCGAGGGGAGCCCTTTCTCTTCCCCCTACCTGCCAAAATGATCAAATCGCTTCCACCTCCCCAGCCAGATCCCCAGCCCTCTCCCGTAACTCAGGAGAGGAGCTCTGCTGGAGGAGGGGGCACAGCAGAGCCCCCAGCCCCACCGCAGTCAGTCGCTGTGGCTCCGCTGAGCCCCTCTGACCTTTCCAGGGCAAGCTGCAGCTGCCAGGCTTGCTAGGAGCTGTGCTCCCAAAGCTCGCTGCTCTGCATGCTGCAAAATCCTGGCACAATGACTTGTAACAGCTAAAAGCCTCAAGCTGCACCTCCAGACTGTGGGGCAGGTCCTTCCTCCGCCACCTCGGTGACACTGCTGTGCTTTTGCTCGCTCTCTCGGTTTTAAAAAGCAAGAACCAAGCTTGGAGCACAGAACAAGACACGCCAAGAAACAGGACACCTTGAAGACGACCACTAGAGCCTCCTTCCTTTGGAAAAACCCAAATGTGGCACGCAGATCCCATCTACAGCAGCCCCTTGTGCAGCCAGCTCCGAGCAGCCTCCAGCTCGCTCCCATCCCAACTCCAACAGCAGAGGACTCCTCCAGGAGGCCACCAAGGAGAAGAGACAAGACCTCACCGTCCTGGCACACGATACACACTTAGATTTGGGAGCACCAGGCACGAGGAGCCCAGGGCTGTCCCGTCCAGCCCAGCAGCCTCAGGAGGAACAACAGAAAAACAGAAACCCCTCGGGTTTTGTGGCCAAGCCTTCAAGGAACAGGAGCGGTGCTATTCCTGGGTGGCAGCGCTGCCGGGGTGTTAACTTTGCTGCTTCAGAAAAAAAGTTGAAGAGCAGCAGGATAAAAAAGCAGATGCAGCCAAAAATGCAAAGAGATCCCTGGAAGCGAAGCACTTGCCAAGCTTCTCCCTAACACTTCAAGACACCCACTCATCCTCCCCAAGGGCCTGTCAGACTCGCATGGCAAAAAATACACGCTCCACTCCCACCCGAACCCAAAAGAAAGGACCCTTAAATAAACCTGGAATCTAGGGCTGGCAGGGAGACCAAGGTGGGGGTGGAAGAGGAATTTTTGGTGTCTATTTTCTAGCGAGGGAATCGCCTGACAGCTCTGCTGCAGAAGGCCAGGGCTCACGGCCCTGCAGCTCACACAGCCCCCTCGGCCTTCGCAATGGGTTGCTTTTACACGCTCCGAGGCTCTGGGTATCTGAGAGCACATAGTGGAAAGCAGAGTTTAATGGTGATAAAAACCCACCGCCACAAGGCAACAGAAAATGCCAAGAAAAGGCACAGACAGGTGCCCACGGATGTCATCTTCTGTCCTGCATCTCAGCGGGCGCGGTGCTGCCCGCGGCAGGAGGCAGTGCACGAGCAGCCGGGCCTGCACCCAAGGGCCCGCAACCCAAATGTGCGAGTGGGGAACCAAGGTTGGGGCCGTGGGGATAGGGGACAGCCTCTAGAGGAGGCAAGGAAGGTCTCCCTGCTGGGACACCCACCAAGCCATCACCCCTTCTATCACCAGTGCTCACATCCAGCCTCCGCCCCCAGCCGGAGGTGGCTGCCTCCAGCCTCCCCCTTCACCCAGATGCTGTCCTCTGGCTAATCTGTTATGCAGATCCCTGCTAAACAGCTGTGAAAAATTTGTTTTCATTTGCCAGCTTTCAGACCCGCTCTAATTGCGACGAGCACGGCTCTGCCCGTCACTGGACAGGATCCCCGGCACGGCAGCCGCAGCTTACAGCCTGGCCCTGCTGATCCCTGGGGATGGCCACAGCGATGCTGGCCAGGGAGGGTTTCAAGAGCTGTCTTCCATGAAAACACTTTATTTTTTTCTTTTAATACGTGTCAGTTTAAGATACTTTCATCTTCCAAGCAGCGTCACAACTCCCCTTCAGCATCTTCACAACAATGCTGCAGTTCCTGCTGCAGACCAGCTTTTCAAACTTACTGCTCACACGTACACCCGGCTTTAAAGCTCAGCGCTGAGGAGTTGTGATGAAACTGGAGCAAGTCGCTCCTTGACTACAGACAACTTCTCCTTTCATCCAGCGCTAATTAACAGGAACATCCCTCCCTTCGTGCAGACCCACGGCCGGCTCTCGGCGTGTCCGTGAGATGCTGTGCAGGTACAGGACGGGGATGCAGGAGCCTTGGGAGCTGCTGCAGGACCCTTCCAGCTGGGTCAGGAGGCACAGATCCCACTGCAGCCTCGTGCCCTGCGGGGAGGCAGCAGCAGACCCCTGTGGTATCTCCATCTATATGTGCCCTGCTAGATGGGGTGGGCATGGGTGGCCCCGGGAGACCACTCTCCCGTTGCAGCCCTTCCTTCAAATGCACCTCGTGCTCTCCATGCAGCTCCCTGAGCCCTGCAAATATCTGAGAGAAGTTGGAAGAAGCAGCAGAGAAGGCTGGGGATAACAGCCCGGCCCCCAGCAGCACAGGGAAGCTGCAGCTCCTTTCCCCAGGGCCTCACGTGCCCTCCAGCTGTGAGTACCATCACAAACAACAAGGCTTTTTTTCAGCTTACACCTTCCCCCACCCAACAAGAGCCCAAGGAGAACATCAATGCCTCCCACTTTGCCCTTGGGTGCCTTCAGAGCAGTTTTATGGAGAGGCGCTTACAGCCAGCAGTGATAAAACCCGTAACCCCGCGCTAACAGCCCGTCCCTGCCTCTGGGGCCGCTGCCAGGTCAGGAGGGATTTCCCCTGCCCTTTCCAGCTCATCCT
This sequence comes from Anser brachyrhynchus, assembly GCF_964034855.1. NCBI lineage: Eukaryota > Metazoa > Chordata > Aves > Anseriformes > Anatidae > Anser > Anser brachyrhynchus. The sequence goes on along the minus strand of NC_137712.1, from coordinate 8,510,273 downwards.
CCCCCAGCAGGGACCAGGAGCTGCTGTCCCACACCGGCTCTGTCCCGCAGCAATCTGGGACACCTCTCCCCAGGGAGGTGACCCCGGGGCTGTGGGAGCTGTGCCAGGCATTCACGGATAGATTTGCCCCGCTCCCGCTGCAGGGGAGCTTCGCAGACCAAGGGCTGCTGAAAAACTCATTTTAAATAACTCACAGCCCGCCCCAAAGCAGCCCAGAGACCTGCCAAAGAGCTGCAAGCAGGCAAGTGCGGGTTCCCACCAGTGGGGAACATGGTTCTGGGGCGTCAGTTCCGCTGGGAGAGGCCACAGAGAAACACCGAAGGGTGCTCCGCAAAGAGGGCTCTCACCAAGCCCAGCGCTCCTTCAGCGTCCCCCAAACTCCCCACGCCGCTGCCCAGGGCCTGGGCTGCTCAGCTGGGAGGATGCTGCAAGCAGGTTTTTTTTCCCTCCTGTTTTGTGTTTAAGTGGCTCATTGAAACACACTGTAAAACCCTTCACGGGCAAGGAGGGGAAGGTTTTACAACCCTTTAAAGCAAGCTCAAGCAGCAGAGAAAACCTCCCCCGGCACACACGATTTTGGGTTACCCGCGTGGTGTTGAGCAGCGCACACACTTGGGGAGCTGCTCAGGTTCAGGAGGCCACGGGTTTACCCCAAATCCTGGCAGACCCCAAATCCTGTCCAAACCCCAGCTCTCACCCCCGTTTCCTCACGCCGTAGCATACTAAGGAACAGCTTGGCAGCAAAGCTAGCTGCTACAACGGCAGAGTAAAACCCAGAGCGGCAAGAACAGCACATCTGCAGCGCAAACTGCTGCTCCAGCAGGACCCCGAGCTGGCTCCGAGCAGCCCCTACAGGCAGCGGCCCCGACCTCCTCCCCACAGCAGCACCCCATCGGGTAAAGGATTTCCTCCTCCAGCACGGCACAAGGCAGAGGCACGGCGAGGCCGGCCGGGGCGCCCAGCTGCGGAGAGCCAGGGGCAGAAAATGGGAAAGAGCAGCGCTGGGATGTGACGAGATGTAAAGCAACGTACTGAAGTCTGTGTCTTCGAGCAGCTCCAGTTCCCTGAATTATGTTAAAAGGCGATGTTGTGGCTGTTTAATTAAGCACGCTCCCAGTCCCTGTGATTGTGCTTGGGAAAAAAAAAAGGCGAGAAACACATGGCTGTTGAGCCAACACAAGGCGCGCAACTGCAACAACGACAGGAAAAGCGACCACAAACTTCTCCTGCCTTTTTGAAATCCAATCAGTATCAAAGGATGTTGATAGCCACGGGCCAGGAGCTGTGCTGGCAACGCTGCTCCCATCTCAGTGGCCCAAGGAACCACCATGGCACAGCTCAGGGAGGGAGGTGAAGCTGGAGGAGCTGCAGGCGGCAACACCCATGGCTCCTTGGGGATGAGAGTGAGAGGTTTGGAGCTTCCAGCGCAAGAGGAAGAGGAAGAAAAGGCTGCTGCACAGAGGGGACAACGTTCCCCCCCTGCAGCTCCTGCTTCTGGAGGAAGGATGAGCCCTGCTAAAAGCACTGTGGCCAAAGAGCCTCACGCTCTGCTTGCCAGGCTTCAAGCGTGGGCCAGGGGGTGGAGGAAGACAAACCCAAACTGGAATAAACAATTATTTATCCCATTCAAGAGTAAAATACAGATCAACTATTGATAAAAAATTTAAAATAAAAACGTCCCCCACAGCTTTTCCTCAAACCAACCCTACGACAGCACTCGCAGCACCAACCCAGGACAGAGACCACCCTCATTTTGAGGTGCCCTGCTCCATCCCGGGGCACTCACAGCAATCCCATACCCTGATACTACAGAATAACCTCCCCTGCTGGCGTGGTGCCTTTGGCTTCATCGTGCAACCATTGAGAAGCTCAGGGCTGGAGGCACCTCAGCCCCATCTGCACCGCGCAGCCTCCATCCCTGTGCACCAGGACGCCTTTAATGGGAACGAGCTCAGGCGGTTTCTGATTTTACAGTTTGTTTATAGCATAAACTGGAGGAGCTACACAGGATGGGAAAATGCATCCCATAAACAAACTGCTAAACTACGCGGGCTAAGTGTGCACCACTCCAAACAAAAATAGATTCGAGCTAACCTCAGCTTTTCAAGCATATGCCTCTGCTGACAGCTTCATTTAGTGCCACTTATCCCACTTCCAGTTTGGATTTTTGGCCACAGCCACCACCGACGGCAGCATCAGGCTCCCACCGCTGCCCGGGCAGCTCCAGGGAGGCCAGGAGCAGGAGAAAGCAAACCCAGCTCGCAGGAACAGCGCGGGCTGCACCTCCAGCCCCATCTCCCAGGCTGCGAGCAGCAGGCAGCAGCCCAGATGTCCCCAAAGGCTGCAGCACGTGGCCATGGCACTGACAACGGACCCAGAGCTGGTCCCCACGACGTCACTTCAGAAGGGGACACGGTGACAAAAAAAAATGGGGTACAGGCACGTTTGCTGTCTCTATACCCAGAGCTGCCCTGGAGGCAGCCCCGCGCCCGGCAGCTGAACCCTGGCGCCTTGCTCACGGCCAGAAGCGATTTCTCGAGCGCTCCAACTTTATTATCCACTTTCCCGGGGCTGTGCGGAGGGCACGTTCCCCTGTGAAAGCTTTTTCTGCCAAGATCCAGAGCTGTCGAAGCTGCGTGAAAGAAATTCCCACCCACTCCTGCTGCCCCAGGAAGGATATTTCATATTTTTCACCATTTTTGCATAACAAACAGCTACACGGGTTTCCTCTCGCTCCCAGGAAAGTCGGGCTTAGAGGAAAAGAGCAGGCACGGAGCTGGGCTGAGACCAGACTCCACCAAGTTCCCGGGGCGAGGGGGAGCAGGGGGACGGGTCTAGCAGAGATCAGGCCACAGCACTCGCTCACCCCGGCAGGCTGCGGCACACCGCCTTCGTAAAGCTCCTCGGGAATCCTTCAAGATGAAAGGTACACCGCCACACGGAGGTATTATATCCAGGGGCTTTGTTACTGCACACATCTCCTAGCACGGTTTTATTGCCGGAACACAAAGTTCAGCTGAAGCCTGGGGGCTCTCCGGGTGACAAACGCAGCCCTCTGTGCTCCCCCGGCGAGGGATGGAGAAGGCAGGAGCCCCCGGGGAGCACGCAGCACTCAGAGTGCCCAGGCAGCGAGGAGCTGTCTGTGCAGGTGACACCGACACCACCCACCTCAGCCCCTCTCCCTGCCAAAGGCCCCCCTCGGGTCCCCAAGGTGCTGCGATCGGCTCCTCCGTGGTGTCCCCTCCTCTCCAGCTGGACCTACGGCAGAGCCCCCGTCCCCAGCGCCGTCGCTGGGAAGGGCCAGGAGCCCAGGGCTGAGCCTCCCCGAGTGGCACCTGGTGCTGGCATCCCCCAGCAGACCCCGAGCTGCCCTCCCAGCACACCAGGCAGGACGGCTCTGCAGGACATTTGCTGCATTCACATGAGGGCACGACCCTACAAAAGCCCCATACATGCGGAAGAAAACCCAACATGCTGCTTGGGCTCAGGCTGCCCTTCCTGCAGGCTCCTGCCAGCCCCTGGGAGGGAGGGAAGGAGGCGTTTGGAAGCTGAGAAGGAACCGAGATCCTATAAACGAGTCTGTGGGCGTAGCTGGACCCTGGGCTGCCCAGTTAGGATGGGACGGAAGAAATGGAGGGGAACACACACCCACCGACTGCCTTCTGCAACACCTTCCCCACACCACCCTCCCCTGGGCACCTGCCTGCCCACACCTCCCTTCTCATGCCTTAGGGAGATGGAGTGTGTCCATGAATGATGCCACGGGCCTGCTTTCAGAGAAACCCGGGAGGAATTCCCTGGGCAGCTTCCTGGGCAGGAGAGAGTTTAAACCTCTCCAATTTATACAGCAGAGAGCTACAAAGGATGAGAAAGAAGTGTGACAGGGCTAGAAGCAAAAGGGACGCAGCGAGATGTCCCAACCAGCCCCCGAGCTCTCCAGAGACACCACCCGTGCTGAACCAGACCCAGAGAGCCACGGCAGGGGAACTCCAACTCCCTCACCACCAGCCTGCACAAGGCAGCTCTGAGTAACCAACACCAGAACGGGAACAAGCAGCAGACAACTGGTGGGAGCCCCCTGGCCCCCAGAAGCCCACCCCAGTTGGGAAAGGGGGGCCGAGAGCAGACCCCACTCCGGGCACAGGCTGCACAGACCAGTTAATTAGGAGAGCATCAGCTCTTGCCCCAGCCCCTGCCATGCCCCCAGGCAGTGAGAGCACGAGCAGCAGGGCAGGCACAGCACAGGCACATCTGCCCCAGCCCTGCTGCCTGACCCCCCCCTCACAGCACGCCGCTGGCATGGGAGCGGTGAATCAGGAGCTGATGGTACTGAACAGTTGTCTGGAGGCAAAAAATAAAAAATGCTGCTGCCTGTTCCTATTTTTTTGTCACTTGATCCCAAAGTTTAGGGATGATCTGTGCTCCCAGGTACACCACTAGGTCACAGACCCCAAAGGGAGGAATACAGGCTGTGAACGGCCTTGGGACAGGCACAGCCACAGCAGCCACAGACACGCCGCAATGCCAGCTCACGTTATGTGAGCTCCACAGCCACGGGCAGCCCCCAGAGAGCCTGGGAGCCCAGACCCTGCAGCGGATCCCTGAGGAGGGCTCTGGCTGTGGGTGAGGCCACCCCTCCTCTGCTGCCCGCCTGCCCCACAAAGAGATGAGGGAGGGGAAAATCAAAGTGAACCAAAGCCTCAAAGATGCCAGCACAGCTGAGCGCTTGCAAGGATGCCTGTGGGTGCCCAACGTGGACGCACCGGCCTCCTGCATCTCCCCCTTGCTTCACCTCGGGGACCGGCTGCAGCCACAGCCAAGTAGCCCCAGGCTCCATCCCATGGCCAAATGGGACAAAATTTCCAAACGGTGCTGAGAGATGGTCAGCAGCAGAGCTTGGAGCAAACTTCAGCCTCCAGACCCTGCACTGGGGTCTGTGCACTGCTTATTCATCTGCCATTTGCTTTTGGGAGGATCATTTCCCATCCTGCGTTAGTCTTTGGGTCTTTACAGCAAGGGCAGCGCCTCTCCGTAGGCAAATCTCACCGGCACTGCAGAAAGAAAGGTACCAGGCACCAAAATAAGCATCCAGCCCCCACTGCCAGGCTGAAAGCGGACATTCCCCACGCAGCACAGCCCTCCTGCCACCCTCTGCTCCTCCAGCTGGGACACAATTTATGGTTTATTCTCATGCACTGGAAGAGCAGGTGACGGTGCATGGGGGTGCCAGCCCCAGGGGGCTCCCTCGCACCCACAGCGCTCTCCTTCTGGGCGCCCCGGCCCTTGCTCCCTCTCCCTGCCTGGATCACTCCCGTGCACATGCCCGGGAGCAGCACCATCAGCTCGGTAATCTTCCCAAACACAGCAGTTACCAGGTGACTGGGAAATCTCTTTTACTGCTGATGCTGCTAATGGAAAATTTCTCCCCTTTCTCTGCTGCTTTCAAAGCCAGTCTGGTTTCACACAGACTTTTGTCTCGCGCGGAGACAGCAGAGTTGCAGGCACGGAGGGAGGGGCACAAGGCTGGCAGGGAGCAGGTAATGAGAAACGGGGGGGCTCCTGCTTCTGCCTCCCTCCCCGCCAGCCTCCTCTGCCCCAGGCAGAGCCCGGCTCCAGCCCCTATCTGCCCCATCTCACAGCCCCGCCGCCTCCACCACCACAGGGATCCTGCCCTGCTCCCCAGGAGGCACACAGGATGCACTCAGAGGCATGGGGGAGATATCCAAAGGGATTGATGGGCCAAAATTATCTACATGCTGATTTTTTCCCTGCCTGTCTCCTTCCCAGGAAGGAACCAGAGCGCCTTCGCCCAGCCAGTGCAGATGCAGGAAGCCAAGATTGCTGCTTGTCCCCTCTGCATACCTTCCTGCTTCTTCAATACCATTAAGTGTCTCCATGCTGTCTGGACACTGGAAACCTTAACCAAATTAGCGGAGCCCCGAGCAGCAGCACAAGCATTCAATTGTTTTAAGTGGCACCACTTCTTAAGCTGGTTATGCACAAGCAGCATCCATCCCTGCTCGGAGCCGTTGCAGGTAGCGAGCGGGAGCAGCAGGAGGGCTGGACGAGGCTCATCGGTCCCCAGTTCACGTGGCTGCAACCGGAGGAGGGAAACTCCGCCACGAGCTGTGCTGCGGGCATTGCGGATGGGAACAGCACCGCCGATGCAAGGCGTCGCTCAAAGCGTTTCTATTTTCCTCGCTTTTCCTTCCAGCCCCTGCCTCCCCCCCACGCTCTACGAGGCATTTTGGTGTGATGGTAGGTGTTTCTCCAGCCACCTGCGAATGCTAACATATGTGCTGAGGTAGCACGAGATCGATGCCTCCCCGTTCCCACAACAACACCGTCCCATTCTCATCCCATTTCAGCCAGCCCCGCGCTGAGCTCCCGTTACCTGCCCGGCACCAGGGAAGCCCCCGAGTTCAGCCGAGTTTCGCAGCCAGCCAGCACTGTGCATTAGCACCATATGGCTGAGGCATGGCAGAGCCTTGTCCAACAAACAGCCTGGCCTCACAGTTTTAGGACTCAGAAAGGCAAAAGCAGCATGTTTTGGAAGCACTGTTCCTCTGCGCTGTGGCACAGGCTTCCTCGGAGGTCACCCCCTTCCCTGGTCCCCAGCACATGGAGAAATGTGAGCTGCCTGCCTCATTCTGGAAAAAAGTGTATTTATTCCTCCAGCAGGAAAGCAAGAAGGCTCCCTGGCACACCGACATCCCAGGCAATGTGCTCCCCTGGCAGGGGAGGAAGGGGGAGCAGGGGGATCCCCAGCACCAGCCCCGCGGCACCGCTCCAGCCTGCCCGCTGCGCAGCGCAGGCGGCTCTCTCCATAGTTAATCTTCTGTTGCCACTAGCTGGTCAACACGGGTACTCTCGGAAAGCAGCAATTCCCCGAGTACAGCTTCCCGTTCAGCTCAGGCTCCAGTTTTAGCTGGGATTTTCTCCCCTGAACGTACCCGAGATGAAGCAAAACCCCTGCACCCCGCCACGCTGGACGTACTGTGTCTGACCTTGGCTCCGAGGAGGGAAGCGGGCATCCGAGGACTGACCCATTTTAATGAACGCTTTGTGCCCACAGCCCTTCTGGGAGCTGTAAAGCTTGTCTTTCCTTCATCCACAGCGGGCAGACCCTGGGCTCAGGACCCACATCACCGGTACAACCCCAGCTGGGCCATCCCAGCTCTCGGTGCTGCCCTTTCCCCCCAGGGGCCTCGCTCAGCTCCCCAGGCAGCAACAAAGCAGAGCCAGCAGGCACCAGATTTCCCCACAGGACCCATCCCAGCCTCCTGCCAGCCCTGACGGACTCCCAGGCCAGCAGCTTCGCATCCCTGCAGTGCCTGCAGCCCCCCACACCCCATTTGGGGTCCCAGCTCCCCTTTCAGAAGGCTCCTGAGCAGTGCTGGGTCTTTCCCCCACGCCCTCCGACAACTTGTGCAGCCCGGTGCTTGTGGCATGCGTTACTCCTTCCTCTGGCTGTGATGCCACCGCCCTCCCCAGGTTGTCCCCACTGATGCAGACCTGACCCAAACCCCAGGCACTGCAATAAAAGAAAAAAAAGCATTTAATTGACCAAATCTCTGCCCAAGGCACCGTGCAAGTCTTCAAGTCTAGCTGGAGGTGGTTAGCAGAATCCAGAGGTATCCAAACCTCACCCGCCTCTGCTGCACAGACAGGACCCAGTTTTCTGAAGCTGTGCCCTGAAGAGCTGAGCTCTGTCACTTAGGGGAAGCCAGAGCACCACGAGAGCCTCACACTGGGAACGCCGTCCCTTTGCCACCCACACAACCCTGCTCAATACCCCACAGACCAGCTCAAAGCAGGGCAAAAGCACCTGGCAGAGCAGCGCAGCTTAAAAGCACCATCAGAAAGCTCTGATCTCACCAGGGCTCCCAGGCCAACCCTCAGCCTCTCCCCCCAGGCTCTGCAAAACCAGGAGATGTTGACAAAAGCAAGCAGAACCCTGCTCATGTATTTTCAGGGAAAAAAAACACAGTAAATTCAAACAATCTGCAGGGGACTAAGTGTTTTCCATTACTTTAATGCATTCTTATCCTAGCAAGGAAAAGAAGTTCAAGTTCCAAGATGGCTTCAAGAAAAGTTAAGAGGAAAAGAGGAGCAGCAGCACAAAAGCACTGAGTAGATGTGGGAGCTGCACAGCTCCAGGGACCGGGGATAATCGCGCCCAGGCTGCACGCGGAGGGGCCACGGCGAGACACCGGCAATGCAGAGGCACGAGCACCTCTCTGGCAGCCCCAGAAACAAAGCGCTGCAGACACCAGTCAAACAGCATCCATTAAAGCCATTTAGCAGAAGCGTGTAGTAAACTGTTCTTATGTAAGCCACTACCGGCTAAGAGCAGTGGTAAAATTCTCTCTGCCTCTTTCTCTCCCCTCTCTCTATATATATCCGCACACACACACAGACAGAGCTCAGCCAAATTAGCTCTGAAGCTAACTGCTTCGTTCCCTGAATTGCACTTAAAGCAGGCTACGCTGCTTGTGGAGCAGCTATTGTACAGAACACATGGCTGCTGACTAAATCAAGACACATACCTTAGAGAGACCTCATTGTACAAGAATAAAGTCAATGATAGGCTGCACCATTTGCCAGTGTAACACTAGAAGAGTTAGGGGAAAAAAAATACCGCAAAGCATCAGTTGTATCCAAGGTTAAGGAAAGGGCAGGATGCTTTTTCAGGAAAGGGGATGCACAGCAATTCATAATGCACTGGTGGCGAAGTTACATTTGTCATTTCCTGCCATCACCGTGCTTCGCTGTGTAATTTTCAAGTAATGTAATCGTGGGGTAAGGGGAGAAACATCCTTCTTGTCTCCAAAGACAGAGATAAAGGAAGCAAAACGAGGCTTAGGAAGCGCAGACAGCGAGACGCCCTGCTGGAGAGGGGACACTGAACTAACTCGAGCTGCCCACGGGCATTTCAGCTGCAGCTCCCCTGCTGCAGCCGGGGAGGGATGCGAGAAGGAAATTAAGTAAAAGAAGTTTCCCAGCTCCACCGAGGGCAGGAGGCTCCCTCGGTGCCCGCACACCTGCAGCCGGGAGCAGAGCATCTCCAGGCTCCCACCACCCCCTAGTGGGCTCCTACCTGTGGCTTCACCGCGCTGCAGGGGGTGCCCCCAGCCATTTTGGGAAGAGATTTAGGCTCTTGGCAAGGTTTTAGGCTCATCATCCACAATGTGTCACATCTCAGATTGGCATGGAGTAGGAAAAGTTGCCTCCCACCTAGAAGGGCTCCTTTAAAGGCAAGGGATGCAGAGCACTGCACGCACTTGGTACCAGCCACCAACTCAAAGCATCTGTTTCCTCAGCCCATTTTAACTTGATCTGCCCTTAAAAAAATAATCCAGCAGAAGTTTCACATAGCTACAGACAGGGCTCTGGCACCAACCAGCCTTTAGCTACAGATCCCCCATCCTCCTTCAACACCCGGGGGGGACAAGAGGCTCAGGAGCCACACCAGGCAGGGAACTGCTGAGTGGCCACAGGACCACAGACCACCTCCCTCAGCCCCAGTGCTTAAACAAACCCATCGCCAAGAAGCCAGCCAAGGTTTATTTCGTGCTTCCTGGCCTGGAAAGGCTTTCGAGCCCCCCAGAGAGAGCAGGAGGGGCGGGCAGCAGCAGGCTGAGGAGCAGGGGGAGAGGCAGCGCCCGACCTGCTCTCCTCTAGCAGCCACCCCCAGAACAGGATGACCTCGATTTATTCCCAAATAATTTCTCTTCAGAGCCCAGAGGGTCAGCACAAGGACTCGGTACCGCCTGCTTTACTATGCTTTTCTCTTCCTCCCCACCCCCAAAATCCCTCCAGGATGCCCGGCGGAGGTAGCTGGCCTGAGACACAGGTTTAGGAGAGCTCCCTAAGACCTCCTCACCCCCCAAAAGCCAGGAAGCTTTGCTAGCAGCCAGCGCCCGGACTCAAAGGCATTTGGCAGCCTTCATCCCACTGCAAATCAGCATGACCTCAGCTCCTACACAGCTCCCGCAGCTCGGGCCCAGACGTCCACTAACCACGCACAGCACCACACACAAACACACATAAGCATCAGAAATAAGGGCTATCAGAGGTTTTGGCAAAAAGAAGCAACTATTTAAAGCAGTCCCTGCTCGCAAGTCCCTGCAAAGCAATTCCACTGATCTCCCACATGTAACATGATTTTCACCTCCAAGAGCCCATTACGAGGCAGCAGCGGCAGCGCTCGGATTCCCAGCCGCTGCTGAACTTAGAAAAAGATGGAGCAGGAAAAAGAGACAGCAGAAAACTCCAGCATTACTTACTGCCCTAGAACAGTGAGCCTACAAGCCAGCAGGAACCCTCCACAGCACTCACCCTGAAAAGAGTTAAGTGCGAGCGAGGCTCAGTTGCCACTCCAAGAGATGGGAAGAAATGCGACAAATTTGAAATATCAGAGCATCCACAGCAATTCATGAGCTAGACCTCGGGGAAGGACAAGTGTTTTACCTTCTCTGGAGGCAACCCCATGATTAATTTCAGGACCATGATGAAGCCATCCCACCGTGGGCAAAGCTTCCATTTATCTCCTGACCCGCCCGACACCTGCAGGGTAAGGGAACAGGAGGGGACACGCTGGTGTCCTGCACCCAGCGACAGAAACACAGCTCTGCAAGAGATGTGCTGCATATTTAGGAGTGTGTTCGTAACCAACATCCCAGGCAAGTAAAAGAGATTTTTTTAGACGTGGTCTCTTCAGCAGCAGTCAGTCACAGGAACAGGATTTGCTCTACAAGATCATGTCTCAGATCTATCAAGACAAATTTCTCTCCTCTAACTTGAGCTGTTACCTACACTACACGCAGAGGGGTTTCTCTGCCTTCTGATATATTTAGAGCAGCGCGCAATTCACACCCAGTCCCTGAAGAAACTACTCTAATCTGAAAATTCAAGGCACTGAACCATGAAACTTCTTGTTACTTTTAATCACTGTAAGGTAAATGTCATTCCTACTGCATCAGGTCTGATTTTCACTGTTACTGCTTGAAACAGACTACCTGGTTTGTTTGGGATTTTTCTGTTTGACCAACCGTGTCTAAGGAAGCCAAACTGCAAACCAGAGCGCTGAAGATGCTCAGTTCGAGAAGTACCATTAACTTATTTATTACAGGTTATTCGCTGAGGGAAAGCTCTGCTGAAAAGGACCGGGAGATGCAGTCAGTCATTTTCCTGCCCTGGCATATCAGACCCGGGGGGAGCAGCCGGTCACTGCCACGAGGTGCAGGAGCAGACCCGTGGCTGGGTGCCCGCCGGGTCAGCCTGCCCGCAGAGCATCTCGATGTGCCGGCCACACGCAGCACAACCCGCCGGCAGCCTCAGCCGAGCCGCGTTACCGTGCAGCATCTCAGACACAAAGTTCGGCAGGTGCTCAAACGATCCTGGGTTCAGACACCCAAACGCGAGCAAGCCAGGAGATGAAGAGATCAACAAAAAGCCCTCCAGTGATCTGGCACAGCGAACACGCCGCCTTCCACGCAGAATCCTGAGCAGTTCGCCCTGAGGAGCGCCAGGCTGATAACACACAAAAGGCTGGAAGGGACGAGGTGCAGCTGGGGCACCCCATCGACACCGACGGGAGCGGGCATCGGGACCGAAGTACAGCACCAAAATCATTCCTGGTCCCATCCCCCTCCCCGCAAAAGACAAAACGGGGAGAGAAAGTCTGCAGGCATGCTGCGACGGAGCCAAGAACCCGAGTTGTGCATGAAGCAAGAGGGAGCGTTAAGGCAAAGCGTGTCGAAATGTGGGCTCGTACGAGACACACAGTCCCTGCCGTTCGCCCAGCCGCCGTGGTACCTCCTCTAGGGCTCAGCAGATAAGTTGGAGCACGAGAGGCAGCACCCATCACTTCGCAGCCCCAGCACTGAGCCTTCGCTCCCAGCTCTAACCGGCAACGGCGGCAGCGCTCAGGCCCTGCTTAAAAAAAAATAAAAAATCCCCCCCCAGCAGAAAAAAATAATAATAATAATTTAAAACCCGAGCAGGCAGCAAGGACAACGCCAGAAAGCCCTGAAACAGCGCCGGGAAGCCGGGTGCGGGGCAGGAGGAGGAGGATGCCGGGGGAGAAGCCGGGCACGGGGGGCTCCGGGCGGCGCGGGGGCGCTGCGGGGGGCTCGGGGGCAGGTGCGGGGCGGGGGGGCGGCACCTACCGAGGGTGAAGAAGGGCAGCTCGGTGTTGTCCAGGTCGTCCTGCACGGCGACGCGGCCGGGCAGCTCGCTGCGGACGAAGAGCAGCAAGCGGGAGTCGGCGGCGGCAGAAGCGGCGGAGGCGGCGGCGGCGGCGGGCGGGGGGGCACCGCTCCAGCTGATGTCGTTCTCGCGGAGCACCGGCAGCGTGGACACCGTCACCGTCTTCACCCGGCACGGACCGGGGGGCTCCCGAGGCGGGGATGCTGCCGGCGATGCCGCCGCCGAGCCGGGCCCTCCGCCCGGCAGCACCGCCAGCAGCAGCAGCAGCGCGGCGGAGCGGAGGAGAGGCAGCATCCGAGCGGCCATACCGGGCCGGGGCCGGGCACGGGAGATACCGAGGAAGGAGCCGAACGAGCCGAGCCCGGCCGCTCCGAGCCGCCCCTGCCCGCCGCCGCCGCCCGGCTCCGCCTCGGGTCCGCCCCCGGCCCCGCCGCCGCCCCCGCCCCGGCCCCGCTCCGAGGCCCAGCGGGGGCTCGCACGGCCCCGGCACGGCCGCAGGCGGCCCCGCTCTGGGGGCCCGGCCGCCTTCCCCCTGCCTCCGGGGCTGCCGCACGGGGCGCCCGTCCTCCCCCCGGCGTGGGGGGCTCGGGGCTTGGCCGCCCCCCGGCTCTACCTGCGCCTTCTGGGCGGCCCCCGGCCACGCAGGGTGGCTTCCCCCTGCGCTCAGTGCCCGCCACACGCCCCCGGTACCTCTCTCCCGCCGCTGTGACTCCCAGCCCGCTGCCTGCCTCACCCCCTGCTTTGCCCTCGTCCCCCCGGCCCACTGCTCCAGCCAAGTCCTTTCTCCCTGCTGCTGCCCTTCGCGGAGCAGCCCTCGCTTTTTCTACTTCATGAGATCCAGGTTTTCCTTCCACATCTTCCCCCCAGTTCTGGCACTGGGAGCTAAGCTCATTGCCACGCGCACCCGCAGGCTCATCGCTCCTTTCAGGCGATGCCTGGCCGCCATGGCACAGATCTGTGCTTCCTGCGAGCTTTTCCTAGTTACTAGCTTTTTGCAGGTGAACGGGCACCTCCAGGGTCCTGGGCACACGAAGATGGCTCACAACGACAAGCCTGGAGCAGACAAACCGGTGACTTACAGCAAAGATTTCTGACCCAGGCTTTAACAGCCAGCGTTTAAATGGGAGCCCGAGGACTGAGCAGTGCCGAGGCCTGATCGCAGATCCCCACATCCACCCATCACAGGGTGCCCCGGTACCATCCGAGGGCTGGAGCTTGTGCTTGAAGACAAACCAGACGAGCTCCACCACTGCAGTTTTGGCTCATGCCTCGAGCCAACTAGCTCTTGCAGCAGGGAAGCTGGAGGTAGGGGGATTGGCTTGGAGGCAAACCCCATTCCTCCGGGCAGAGGGGACACGGCTGGCCCCAGCCCCGCAGCAGCATGAACTGCTGCCCACAGCGAGCGTGACTAACAGAGACAAGGAGCAGCCCACAGCAGTTGTGTGTCAGTGACTCACAACAACAATTTCCGAGTGACTGCTAATCTACCTGATTTTATTTGTAGATGTACAGACAAAGGAAGATGTCAAAACCCTAACAAAGCACGCTTAATGCTCAGGCTTATATTATTTCCACAAGCTAATTAAGATCAATTCATCATACGCCTATTGAGGCAAAACAGCCTTCTGAGATACCTAGGTCATCAAATGTTAAAACCACAACAAGTGCAGAACTGCGCAGGAGATGAAATGCAGCGAACAAACAGCACGAGCACCGCTCCTGGGGCCAGGCCCCGCTCCAGCTCACAGCCTCGACGAGCCTCAGCCCCCGCAGTCAGCATCCGTGTGCATGCGGGGCGTATTTCCAGCTTCAGGAACGAACAGAAATGAAAAAGTGCTCGCCAGCACACAGGCAAGCCATTACAAAACACTTGCTATGGGACCCCAGCTACCTTGGCTCTGCCTAATTGGGAGGGCCAGCATTTCCAGGAGCACTTGAAATGCAAAATCATGCAATAACGCAGTCATACCTATCAGCTGTTAGGTGGGAAAGCTGTAATCATAGGATGTTCCTTCCCTTTTTTTTTTTTTAAGGGGAAAGGGATAGGTTTGGGCCTGGTTTAGGCTGCTGTCAGTACATGTGCTGATTTCTTTTTCCTAACTTTCAAAATTCTTCTAGGAAAAAAAATCAAAGAAACAGTACTGCATAGGCCCCCCAAAATGACATGATAAAACAGTCTAAAAAGTGATGAAGCACATTTTTTAGAACTGGAAATCCCCCCAGAGTGAATCTATTTCTATTTAAGGCCACAGCCCTGTTACTTCGATCTCCCTGCAGCAGACCCACACACATCCCACACTCAGAGACCTTTCTTTGCTGTTGGCTACAGGAGGATCCCACAACCGGCGATGGGCCAGGGGCTGCCGGCAACCCTTGGGCTGTGAAGGGGGTCCAGGGGTGAGCACTGCTGCCCCGGTAATGGGCAGCCCACGCTGGCGTGCGGGTTTTCCTTCTTAGTCTGCAGTGGGTTTGGCAGAAGTGGGAGGAAAACACCTTTTAGCTGTATCCGGATGTCCTCTGATCTGGTATATGCCGTCAAGCAATGAGCTGAATGGTTTTTAGGGTTTGGAGTAGGAAAGTAAAGGTCAGGAGATAGGCTCAAACACCTGCTTTGCCACTGCCACTTCAGGCAAGCCCTGAGGTAACAGAAATAGAGCTGGGAGGGACCTTTAGGGACTGTCTTGTCTATGTCCCTAACCCAGAGACCCACCCAGGCCTGCCGGTATGTAGGATCTTATTTTGCCTCAGTTCCATGTTGGTAAAGTACCGCCAATAGCCAGCTTCTGACAAGCACACAGATCTCTGCAAGTCCTCCTGCACAAACATGGGCACAGCGATAAGGGAGGACTTGCCTCAGACCGCTACCTTTACACAGGCACATTCAGCTTAAAAGTAGCCTGGATCCATCCCAGTGTAAATGCAAATCCGCTTTCATTTTTGTGAGAAAAGGATTCCACCTGCCTTATGGTTCCAGAGGACCGAGCTAAACACTGCACTGTTTGAAAGCCCCCGGTAATATTTGCGAAGTGAAATATTTTAGTCCTGGTTTATAACGGAGGTAATGGATTTCCATTATCCACCCTGAGCAGCATTCAACAGAAAAGTAAATGGCACGAACAGGGTAAAGCACACTGCAGTGAGAAAGTCCCACCTGCCAGTAGGATATCTGAGGATCGCTTACAGGATTTTGCTTAAGTTGCTAAAATTTTTAGTTCAAGCGTGTGCAAACTGTGGCTTCCCAAGATAACAGCAATGAGGTTTCTCTATCTAAGTGAGGTCCACTTCTGATGTATTCCTGTTCTTCATGGATGCAGCCCTTGCTGCTCAGGGAAGCCAGCAGCAACCCGACCACTGAGTGCACCAGGGCCAAGAATAACAAAAGCTGCCATTCCCAGCAAAAAATCAGGGATGGAAGTTGTCTTAGAGTGAAAACATCACATTGACAAGACCCATCTGGCTCGGGTGCGACGGGGTGGAAGGGGACCTGACAGGCTGTCAGGAGGCTCCAGCTCCGTTCATACCTTGGCTGTGAACCCCTTGTGCAGCGTGGGAACCAGCCCGCTCTGGGTCCACCCTCAGAAAGTCAGCGCTCAGGGGGCTGCATCAGCCCCTGCATAACCCAAATGCAAGGAAATAACGTTGTCATAACAGGAAAAAAGGGATACTGAGCTGCAGAAATCATAGCTGTAACAGTCCCAAACATGGGATTTTCAGCACAAAAAAGCACACTTGCTCTGCCTGAGCTGGGCCTTTCTCCATTGTTTAGCCCACCAGTGGGCTGCTATCCACGGAGCAGCCTCTCGAAGCACATGTCGTGTGCCATGCGAACCGGGAGCCTTGGCTGCACCGAACTGTGCCTGCCTCATGCCTGAGCCTGCCCACACTTTCTGAATTTTTCACCTGAGAGGATTTTAGCAGGAACTTGGGCGCTTTCTTATTTCCAAGCAGAGCAGCTCAGCTCCAGGGCTTGCCCCTTCTGTATGACCATCCCAGGTGGGATTCAGGCAAACCCACGGTTTTGCACCTCTCTGAAGAGCTTTGTGCTGAATTTTGCTAGAAAACGCTTAAAATACCTATACTACCTAGGCATAGGAAGGATGGGGAAGGAAAAGTCATTCTCATTTAAAGGGTCACAGGCAAAGCATTCTTAAACCTTCAGTCCTGTGAGCTGGATTTCTGGACACGCAGAACTAATGCATCTTTTATTGGCTGGCACCGAGGAGGAGGTTATTGCAAAAATATCAATAGCAGCTTTCTGAAGTGGTTTTCAATTGGCTCTATTACCAAATATATGTACGTAGAGCAACAATCATTAAAATGTACTACGTATTTACAATATACAGAACAATTTATGTCTGTAACACCTCAAATCGGGCTGCTAGCAAGTGGAGAAAGTCGGAGGTATGATGTAATCAGAGGTTTATATTTCACTCCGCAAGAGTCACCTCGGCATCAATAACTCCGCTACAGAAGCGAGAAGGATTTTTATATTCTGAAGGAAACACCACAAAATTAATTTTGCTCCCAAGCCGCAGTGTAGAAACACTGGTCTTCAGCCATATGGTACCTGACTGTGGTCTGCGACCACATTGCTCAAGCTGTGCTTTTGTCAGCTCTCACGAGTGAAGCTGAAGACAGTCTGGGTCAGCAATTCGGAGAAATGCCTCCCGGGAGAGCGAGCGAGGGGATGCAGAAAGCGCCCTTTGCAATTCAGTAGGTGACATCCTTGCTTCTGGGTTAATGGTGAGCCAACAGACCCCACGCTGTGCTCAGGGCTGCAGGAGATGTCTTCCTGACACAGCATCAAGCGAGGATCTTCCTGGCCACTTGGCAGATAAGCACCCCGAGGGGACGCTTTGCAGAACAGGGGAGCCAAAGCCAGCAGCCAGGAGCAGCTGAGTTCCCTTTCTCCCCCCCCAAATGCAAGTTGGATGCAGTAATTCATTCAGACCCTTTACTGAAACATCTCCACGCACAGGGGAACCATCCCTAAGCTCCTTTCAGAAGATCCTGGGCTAGTAACAGGGGAGGATTAAGAGGGCTGCACAATTTGCACAGCCAGCAAAGGCTTTGGAGCATTTGGGGCCAAGGTACGGAGCAAACAGCTGCGTTACCAGTAACAGCCCTGACTCCCCCAGGGGCAGGTGCCCATCACCCCAGTGTCAGGGCATTTGCTCCTTTTCCTGCTGGGTTGTACCCCCTTGCACCAGCCCCCCCTTTATAACCCACCCTGCCACGCACTGGGGTTTCAGCCACATGTCCCCAGAAGCACATCCAGCTGCTCCTAGGGCTGGAGCGGTACTGAAAGGGGACCTCGCTGACCCCAAGGCAAGCCCTTACCTCAACACCTGGAGCCAGGCAGGTGCCTCGCTACAAGTCCCCCCTCCAGACAGCCCCATGGCCAGGGGGAGGCAGGGACAGCCTGGCCAGCACCCTTACGGAGCAGGAGAGACCCCAAAAACAACTGGAAAGCAACCAGTTGCTCAGGCCAAAGGCTCAAAGCGAGGCTGTTTTGCTGGGAGGGGGCTGCAGCAGGAATGCTCCACACCGAGGTTCCCCCTCCTTCACTGCCACCCTCAGCACTAACAGCCTCCAGCACAGCTCCCTCCTGCCCGAGATGAAAGAAACTTTAAATGCACGTAACTCTTGCACTCTACTTAATTAATCAGTTTGTGCATTACAAGTGAAACTTCTTTGATGCATGAAATATTAAGGAGCAGCAAAGGGAAGGAGAGGGGCGATGGGGGAGGGAGCAAGGCTTGGCTTTCACTGCCAAGAGATGGATGGGCTGAGGGACAGGGGCTAAACTGCAGAGAGCGCAGCTCCGGCAGGACAGCCTGGCATGATAGATGCCAGCGAGCAAAGGATTTTTCCCTGCACTTCTTGCCTCTCAAGCATATGGTTTTTATTCCATGTTCAAGCCCTCCATGCTCAGCCAGGTCAGCTCACACAGGCGCAGGAAGGGGACAGTGCCTCATTAAACTTTCATGAAAAATAATCTCTGGTTGATTCATTGTTTTTTATCTCACGATGGCTGCAAGAGAGTGAAGCGAAATGCATCTTTGGTAAAAAAAAAAAAAAGACAGCTCCATTCTGGAAAAGCCAGCCTGGCTTTTAGTCAGATGAGGCTCTCCCAGAGGATGGGTGAGTAGTTATCTGTGTTACGGGTCTGCAAGTGCCATTTCCACACCGAACTACAGAGGAGAGAAAGCAGAAATCCGCGCACGTCAGGGTGGATATCACAGCAGCCCTTGATAGCGCACAGTGAGAACTCGGTGCCACAGCGCTGGGTGTACAACAGAGCCACTCTGCTCTTAAAAACAAACAACAAAAGCCCTTTTCTCCCAAAGCACCACACTTGATCAAAGTCACCTGTCAGGTCTGCCCCAGAGTCCAAAGCACAACCCAACATCTTCGCTTTCCATCCTGCTCCTTCGGAGCTCGTCTGAGCGCAGGCTGGGCTCTGAGCAGGGGCTGGCAGAGCAGCCCTGCTGGTCCAGAGCCACCCGGCCCTGCTCAGCACCACAACGCCGGGCAGCCCAAGCCCAGCAGCCAGGTACAGCAGGTCCCTCACAAACAAATGGTGATGGTGCAGTCTGCATTAGCTGGGTAAAGGGTAATAAATGAATAAATGGGTTAATTATATCCACCACAGAATTTAATTATACCATCTCTGTTCACTCTGCTTCAGCCAGAATCTCAATTATAAGTCTTTATTTTCAAGGTTTTACAGCTTGGACATAAAAATTTGCTCTGGGCTCAAACATGACACACAAGGTCTTCTGTTCAGGGACTGCTCCAGATTTTTTTTTTTAACCAATCTTTTTAAAAAAGGTCAGGTTGGGGGACCAGATGGCTCAAGGGGAAGGTAATGAAGATGCAGGGCTTTTCTGAAAGAGGTGGCTGGCTGAATCCAGGCAGCTTCACAGAGCTGAGGCATTATTAAAGTGTGGGTGAAACCACGCTCAACTCACCTGTCCCTGGCAGGTGGAAGCCCTCATTGCCAAATGAACACAGGGCTGCTGCTAATTGGCACCCCCAGCACCCATCAGCAGGGACCAGGGGTTGCAGGGCTGGGGCAAGGCACCCCCCAGCCCCCAGGGAGCCAGGCACAGCAGGGCCACGCAGGGGAAGCTCACACAGCCACAGCCTGCACCAAGAATGTGCTCCAGGGCTGCCAGGTGCAGGCTCACTGCTTCCCCCAGCACCACAAGCAT
Organism: Anser brachyrhynchus; assembly: GCF_964034855.1. Classification (NCBI taxonomy): domain Eukaryota; kingdom Metazoa; phylum Chordata; class Aves; order Anseriformes; family Anatidae; genus Anser; species Anser brachyrhynchus. Next base: position 8,490,843 of record NC_137712.1, on the reverse strand, counting down.
CACACCTGTCCCCACCTCCCCCTCCCAACACCCTGCTCCCAGGGGAGAAGGGCTGCAAAGGGGGGCCCCACATGGCTGGAAAAGCAGAAGGGAAATGAAGTATTGCACTTTTTCTGTTATGGTTTTGAAGGTAATTTAGGACCCACCTCCTGCTTTCTGGAGTTGACAGTATTGAAATCCAGTACTTGTCTCGTTAAATGTGCTCTGAAATATTCTGATCATTCTAAAATGTCAATAGTGTTACAGGAAAAAAAAACAAAACATGTTTACCAGCAGCAGAAGCATCTACAGTCTCAGGTCACATCCTCATTCAATCCAAGGTAATTTTTTTTTTTTTGTTTCCTCATTGAGTTAATTAGTTGATTTGCTTTTCCTGCCCAATGCCAAACCCCCACCTCCCTACACATGGAAGCACTGACTGCCAGCAGGGACCAGCTCTCAGCAGCCTCCCTGCCAAGGCTCCTCACCTGCCTGCACAGGCTGCAGCCACCCCCCCCATCCATCCCCTGCTCTCCCTGCAGCACCAGGGCTGGTCCTCCTGGCTAGGCACTGCCTCCTTTCCCAGGAGCACTGCAGGTGCCTGCTCCTCTTCCACAAGCTTTGGCCACCCTGGCACATCCATGTATTTCACAGAGTCCCCCCACAACCCCAGTGCTGGTCTTCTGCACATGCTATGCGTCTTAAATGCACTTGGTAAACTAGAACAAATCTACCTGGTAAGTCAGACTCCAGTAGAGCTGAAAACATTTACCCAACAGATCACAGCAGCTCCTCTTCTAGCTGGTACATCGGAATTTAACCCTTAGAAAACCCTGACATACATCAGCCAGCCAAGTTACTGCTCAGAAGGCTATGATATATAGCAGGAATTACCGGTAATAAAGGAAAAGATATATGGAATGGATTAATCAAATCATAAATTTCTTAGATCTCCGTGGCAGTCCATAAATCAAACTTGGATCTATGCTTCTGGCCCTCACTCTATAATGTGAAATGTAGATGACCTACATAGTGTTTTTTTGTTTGTTTTTTGTTTTTTTTTGTTGTTTTGTTTTTTGGTTTTTTTAGATGTCCAGTTGGACACACCCTGGGTAAATCAAATGTTTTTTCCCAAAAAGATCACTTCCATGTATTGCAAGCTGCACCACTGAGGATGTGTTTTCTGGAAGGTTAAAAAGAAAGCGTATTCCCCCACCAGGAGCTAAACTGGACCCAGAACACAAATTACTGGGCCAGGATAGCCATGGCACAGCTTGGATCAGCTGTAGCTTTTTGAGACAGGGCTCTATAAGCTCAGATAACCACCCTGGACTACCAGCCACCCAGCCTAGTTTTTTGTTTTGTTTTTTAATTTGACCCTATTTTTATGTGCATAGCAGCTGGAAACCCTGGAGGAGAAAATACTTCTGGGACCCCAGAAATCACCAGCCAGTTCACTGCTGAGGTTACACTCCAACCAGGCTGATTTAAAAGAAACCCCTGACTACAGGGAGCAGAATCTGTCTTGTCGCTTATCCACATTTCCATCAAAAGCTCAGAACCACCCCCGTACACCAAAGGCCTCAGCTATCTCAGACTGACCCTTGCTTTCAGCCCACTTGTTTTTCGCACAGTTCCACAGCTTCTGCACCTATTAACTTCTGCTGTTTTGCTGTGCAGGGAGGAAAGCTCTGATAAGACTTCTGCCATTCCTAACACTCACTCGAGCCCTGTCTCTGACACCAGCCCTTGCCTCTGGACCTCTGCTGCCCCAGTCAAATCTGGATTAACAAGCTTGCATCCTAGCCTGGGAAGGTCTCAGCTGCTTTGGTGTGAGATCTTTGCAAAATAAGAGCAACAGCATGCTCAGAGTGAGCCTGCTCCACAGCTCAAACATCAATGTGTATTTACCAGAGGGAGCAGCAGGCTTTAGAAGTTCGATTTCTTTTTGACTGTCCACGAGAGACATGAAACAAGGAGATTAAACACCAGGAATAAACACCTATAAATAAAACTGACTATTTAAGCCCACAAAAGACAGGACATCTGTCATGAAGGCTCCCACTCTCCTCCAGCCCCAGCACAGCAGTGCTTCTGATTTTGTTTACAGCAGCACAGGACAACATCAGAGCATCCACCTTCCCTTTGAACCTGGCTCTTGCTCTGCCAGGCTCTACAGAGATCCCACTTAGACACCAATTATCAAAGTCCTGCCTTGACCAAGAGACTGCAGCTGTGGATTATTGTTCCCCCACCCTCTTCCTTTTCTTTTCTCTAAAAAAATTAAAAAAGGAAAAAAACACTATAAAAAGAAGCGTGTTTGCTTAAAAAGCCACTGACAAAGCTTAACCTGAGCCCAAGTAGGAGAGGGTTAAAAACTGAGATGCTCTTTAGCTGAATACAGGCAGAGGGGCTGCAGCAGGAGGATACAGGCTTTGTGTCTGGCAGCGGATGCCCTCTGTTGGCATCTTTCAGAAATATGATTAGCAATGCAAGCTGGCTGCTCCGAATCGATGCAATTTGTTCATTGTTTATCCTGGGCCACGTGGAACAGCCCTCGGTGCAGGGCCTGAGCTGCGAGCACAATGTAAATGGCAGCCCCTGCTCCCCCTCGCCAGCAGTGCCCCTGGGCACAGGGGGAATATTTGCACACCCTGTGCAGCACAGCAGTGCAAACAGCACGGGGCAGGGACCCACGGGACTCGGCCTGCTTCTGCACCTGCTCTGGTGGTAGCTGTGGTGAGATGCTCACACCTCGCTTTATCCAGGTGCATGCCCTATTGGCCACAGATGCAGGGCACTGGTTTATGCAGGCAGGGCAGTGGCTTTCTGCAGGGAGAAGCTCTGGCAGCAGCTCCACAAAGAGCACCCGAGGCACAGGGGAGCAAGGGCAGCGCAAGAGGAGAGGCAAGGAGCGATGCACAAACAATGATCTTGCAGCAAGCATCAACAATGAGTTTAGAGACTGGGTTTCTGCTCTAAAACTGCTCCTTCCAAGAACATAAGTAAAAACCAAACCACCTCAACTGCCTTACACAGCTACTGCTGCCACCAGGGCTCGTGCATAGGCCAACAGGCTGAAAAATTGCTCTCCAAGGACCAAGCTCTCTCCTGCTCCATGCAGCCCAATAACCACAGCTGTGCTGGGTCCCCCCCAGCCCTCCCACCTTACCTGAGCAGGGCTGGCTGTCGAGAATCCAGGGCATCAGGGAGTTTCCAGAGGCAGCACTGAAAGCCCATCCAGGAGGGCAGTTGGTGGGGCATGACCCAGAGGAACAGCACAGCCACAAAAGCTCTGGAGACAACCCCACGCACAGACAGAAAGAGGCTCATTGCCCTGGTCTGGGCTTAAATGCAGCCCTGCTATGGCTGGGCCAGATGGGGCTCATTAGGGATCGTAAGGGATCGTTAGGGCTCATTAGGGTTCTCCTGGCCTTAACCGTTTCTCAGGTGCAAACTTTTAGGTAGGTCAGGACTAGAAATGATGTCTCCTGCTGCTGGGCTTTGTCCCAGAAACTGCTAAAAGATACATAAGGAGGGCTCCATCTTCAAAATCCCCTTTAATGGCAGTTCAGAGGTGTAATGCTACTCTTCACCCCACCCCCGAAAGTAGCCTCAATGCAGAACAAGCACAACGTTGTTTGTGATTGATTTGTGGTTATTTTATTGCTAAAGAAAGCAAAAGTAAACTCTGAACCAAAGGAGATCATAAGCAGTAAACGATAATTATTCCAGTTACAGTCTCCCTTGTGCATCTCTCCGAGGAGAGTTTATAACAGATTATATGGTCAGAGTGGATTTACCCTTGAAGGAGATCTAAGTGCCTTTCTCCTGAAATGGGTTGGAATCTTGCTTTAATGGTAGATAAAAAACAAGGTGCAGAGAGGACTTGTCTGCATGTGTGTGGGGAGTCTCGTAAATCCTATTTGGGTATATCAGGGATAATCTAAACAGCTGGTAATAATAAATGTGAATAATCTTAAATAAACCCCGTGAAGCCAATGCAAACATTTAAGTCACTTATTCAAAAGAGGCCATAGCAAGATCTGCCTTAAGAAAGGCACATCAAAGAATATCAAAGTTCCTACATCTGAATACAATCGCACTCCTCCTGCTCCGTGACCCAAATTTAGCCGGTCTCTCAATTTCAAGCAAACACTTCCTAGTCAATCTGGTGTTTAGAGGAGAAGCTGCCAACACCCTGAGTTATGGGGGCATTTGGGTACCCTCTTAAATCAGCTCAAAAACGCAAATGAAATTTTGCGGTGATATTTTATGGCTTCATCTCATCGGTGAACGTACGGCTCAGCGTCCTCCTGAACTGCCGGGCTTCCACAACCCAGCCTGCAACGATCCCAAGCAAAGGATGGGGACAAAGACTTTTAGCTCTGCGCAGAGTTTTCAGACCCCACCTCATCCCCTTGCTTTGTGGGAAGGGTAAATTGACGGCTGTCATCCCTTCACCCGCGTTGGGGGAAGGACTTGGTAATGTCTTCAGCTCATGAATATGTAATCTGCTGAATGCCTGTGCAGTACACTTCTAATTGCCTTTGTTCTTGCAGCAGGAAATTCTCAGAGCATCTTATGAGTTTTTCTTTTGTTCAGTCAATTTTCTGAGTCATTCTTTTAGTTTCCTCAAGGTTTAATGGTAGCTGAAATTCTGTTTCCAATAAGTCCAAACAACCTTAGTTTTATGTGTAAAAGTCTCCTGGCTCTCAAAATAGTCTTAATTTAATTAATTCTTAAAGAATGCCTTTAAACTTGAGCAATCATTAAAGAAGTTATTGTCCTTTTTTCTTAACAACCTTTAGTGAGGTGCCTCTTGACAGATAAGCAATTCCCCAATTAATATAAATATTCCATGCTTCAGCTACTGCTGAAGTAGTAACCGACTGCAGCAGCATCTGACCTTGCCGTGTTGTACATAAAGCATCTCACCAGTCATGTAGCAAATGCAAAGGGGAAGCTATTTTCTGAGCGTCTGTACACAGATGCGCAATACTTGCAACTGCACATCTCAGGAGGAGCTTGTCATTGCAAACGTTCAAGGAATCAACCAAGCTTCACGGCAACAAGAGGAAACACGAGTTGAACAGGAGTAGCTAACATCTTCCAGAGACCTGTTTTCCAGTCCTCTGTTTGTTTTTGTTTGAAGTCTTCAAAGCACTTATAGATAAAATTACTTTCAATAGGAATAATATATCACCTCTTTTGGCTGATTTAAAGTACATATTTTTTTCCTACAGGAAAGAAAAAAAATGAAAGAAGCCTGATTTTTATCGAATGCCTTATGGAACTCATAAAACATTCCTACATTCCTCTTTTTCCTAAATTTCCTGAAAGGTTTATTTTTTTTTTGCAATAAAACTCATGTCTATGCTACACTACTGTCCTATACACTATTTTTTTTTCCTCTTTGCTGAAAAATTCTTGTTAGCTGTTGTGCGTTGACCAAATGGTTTCTGGCTTTACAATCTGTCACTAGTACTGCATTTACAGCTTGCAATTAATGGCTTCGATTAAATATTTTGCACAAAGCTGCATGTTCCAGTAGCCGATCCGTACATATTTTCCAAAACATGGAAAAAAGATAAGTGTATGGAAAATTAAACCAAGTCTGAAGTTATAAAAATGGCCTTTGAGTCTGGATAAATACATACAGTGTTTTATAGCCGAGGATATTATCTCTTTTGATACTGCAGCTTGCCCTTGGGTGACAGGAAGCAGAATCTTTCCTGGATTTCTTTAAATGAGGCTGAAAGCCTTCTTTGGTAAAGTGTGCATATAACATGGGCTGATATTCACTGCAAGTACGTGGGGTATTTTTAAAGTGGTGTGTTTTTTAAGAAAACATATGGTGTTAAAAGCCATTTCTTTTCATCAATATGGATAGGATACCCTTAATTAATGCAGAGACCACCATGCTCTTCTCGCTCTCTTATGGGGGCTGTGAGGCTTGCTGGAAGTTTCCCCCAGCCTGGAGAGGAGAAGGCCCCTGCAGTCCCTAGAGTTAACTGTAGCCACCCACGATGGGTTACATAGTGATGTGCAGGCAGCTGGGATCACAACTTAGACATGGAGCAACCTGACAGATGACCAGAGATGCCAACAGGAGACCAGAGCTCCTTCGGATGAGCGGAGGCTCTTGGTGATATCTCCTGCACATCTCCAGCTGCCCCGTGCCTCCTTCTTTGCTCAAGTAGAGCCGATGTCAGCCGAGCCAGGCTCCTGCTCCACGCTTTCTCCAAGGCACGGGGGCTTGGCAGCCCTCCCAGGACACGAACAAGGGGAGGCCAACTCCCTGCACACCGCTCTGCGCTCGCTTGACGTGAATCACTGTCTGCGGGTTGGCTCTTGGAGCCTGCACGGGGCTGTCTGGCGCAAGGCCTGACAGCAGACCAAAGAGCCCTCTCTCTGCTCCTCTCCTGGGCTTCTGCCCATCTCTGAGTAGCTATTACAAGCTCCTATTTCTCTATCAAATGGCAATTCTGCAAAAGAAAGGAAAGAATTTCTCTCTCCCCAGACACTCATCCAGGAGGGCATCCAGGATGGATCAGCGCTGTGCAGAGTGCTGGAAGCTGTGGGCTTCTCAGTTGAGACTTTGGGGGTCCATTTGGGGTGGTCCAAAAGGACTTTTCCCTGCAAGCTGTTGTCCTCTGTCTGGTGGAGATATTGCTTTGGGGCTTGCTGCAGGAATGTCATCTCTTGTGCCTCTCCACCTGACAGTCATGTGGCAGTCAAGTGTAATAACTCCTTAAAAAAATCAAAAACATCAGCAGGTGAACCCAAGGGCAAGGCTGTTGTTTTCTTTGCCCAAAACTCCCCTTCATTCCCTCCCGGTGCTGCTGAGCGTGCAAATGAGGCTTCTCCTCTTGCCATCTCCATCCAGGTGCCTCCACCACGCACTGGCACCCAACTAAGGCAGTGCACTGCGGGGTTTTGCTCGCTGTGTGCTCTGAATGACAGGCAGAGCCCCCAACGTGCCATCCCAGGGGGCTCCACGCAGCCCCAGCACACACATCGGGCTGGGTCGGGGGTGCTGGGAGGTGCTCAGCTGCCAAGGGAGGGGATCGGCTCAGCCCCCAGCAGAAAGCCGCATGTCACGTCCTGCTGACCGTGGCTCTGTCACTCCTCCCTCCACACGCCTGCACAGGCGGCAGGAGACATTTTGCAAAAGGGAAAATGTTAAATTCATCATTTTCCCAACCTCTCTGCCATGCCTTTGCAGTGCAGCAGCAGAGGCTGGGTGCCACGCAGGGCAGTTTCCATTGATGCAGAGCCTGAGTATATCCTGAGCGCGGCTCGCTTTATTTACACCCACTCACCAGTCCTCAAATAAAGCCAGTGATCTCTTTTTCCAGAGCTCCCTGAGCTTCCAGGCACTGGCTTTGGCTAGAGCTTTCACTTCAATCCAAGATCCAAGCAGAAAAGAAATCACCATGTTTTTCTCTTTCCAAAACTGAGTGTACAGATAAGCCTTCATTCCCCAAACAAATATTCTGCTTTCCTTCTCTTCTAGACTGCTTTTTTCTTTGCAGCCAGTTCCTTCCAGCTCTCATAATTCCCGTTGCTTCCCCCTGATCTCTGTCCAGTTATCGAACCTCCTCCTTCCCATACGATAACCCCTCTGGCCACGGAGCTCCGGTTCAGCATCACCAGTCCCTACGATTGCTGCACAGCTCCTAGATCATCTGCCTTTTTATACAACCTGGGACGATGTTTGTCTTTTCATACAACCTGGATGATGTTTGCCATTTTTGTAGCAGCTTGATAGCACTGGCTCCTGTTCACTTTGTGGAACAGAATAAACCCCAGACCTTTTTCTGTTGAACTGAAGCCCAGCTCGCCTGCGCAGTCCATCATCCCCAGGCATATTACTTTCTGGCTGCCCCAGCTGAATCTCAGCCTCTTCGTTTCTCAGTTCATTTCTCCAGTTCGTCACAGAGGCATTTGAAGAAGAGTGTCCTTGATAAAGCCATAATCACTGAGACTCCTCTCCTGCACACCTTCTAGATACCCGCACGTGGTATATTTGTATCTTTCAATCAGATTTTGCAGAGATTGCAGTTAAATTGATGGGTCTATAGCTCCCCACCTCTGCCCGCTTTCCCAATACTTTTTAAAAGTTAGGTGATTTTTGTCCCTTTTCAGTCTTCTGGTGCTTCCAGAGATAACCCCTAATGACTCTGAGATTGCCGCAGCCGGTTCTGCAAGTATCCATGGCTTAAATTCACCAGGTTTGGAATAATCTTCCCAGAAGGGTTTTCCTCCTTGCTTCTGTCAGTCAGCAGCTGGCTTATCACCAGGAACAGAAGGGATTATATCCCTTGTAAGCATTTTATCCGCTTATCTGTGGATGTTCATTATCTGTCTATCACTCTCTGAATCCTCCAGAGCCCTTGTCCTCCGTGGTTGTTCTGTAGCACTGAGTTCCCCAAGTCGGACCCTTCCACTCTCCTGAATTTCAGTGAAATCAGAGCCAGGCTCTTCTCAAGCTGAAGCATGAGTAGCTATAGTCCCAAGTAGCAACAAGAGAAATTTCGACTAAGTACAAGGAAAAATGTTCACAATGGTTGAAGACAGCCTGGATGAAGCCCTGGAAGCATCCGGAGAGCAGCCCTGAGCAGCCTGACCCAAGTTAGCCCTGCTCTGAGCAAGGCTCAGGACCTCCAGATCTCCCTTCAGCCCATGGTTTTGGAATGAAACATTTGCTTCTGCTGTCACTGGGGTCCCCACTACATCCCTCCTTTTTGGTGTCTCCTTTTCAAGGACCACCAAGGGGAGGGTCAGCTCCTTCCACCTCCTCCAGCAGCCATGTGCAGCATCCAGCGCCGGGCTACAGTGCCCCTGCCGATGTGCTTCTCCATTCAGAAGCCCCCAGCCCTCCCAGGAAACCCCAAGTCTCTTTCTGGCTGCCCATTGTAGGGATAGGTGGGGAGGGATGGGATGGACACAAAATATTCCTGTGAGGATACCAAAGGATAAAACCTCATTCTTTAATTTTTTCTCAACTTTTCCCCAGTGAAGCATAATGACACCCAACCTGAGTGGAGTTTCAGAAAAAAAAAAAAAAAGCTGTTATTTCTCCAACGGTGAAAGCAGACCTTCAAAAAACTATGTTTAGACAAAAGAGAAGAAAAATGGAAGGAAAAATGACAAAATGTTCTTCCAAGAGACCCACCTGCTGTCTCTGCAGGACAGGCTGCCCTCTGCTTTCTGGAGAGTTCGTCTGTGTGTCCAGGCTGGCTACAGCTGTCTGAGCTAAAGCCTCTGTGCAGGCAGGAGTGTGTCAGTAGCCAGCCCCTTTCCACCACCCCAGGGGTACGTCTACAAAACTTCCAGATTTACCCTGACCTGAGACTTCCTTGCCTTAGAAACAGGTGCCCCTATAGGCTTCATCTTTAGGAATGGAGAAAAAAGGACCAAAACGGGGGAGAGGCTCTGTGTGGGTCTGGGCAGAATGTGGATTCTGCAACCTGCAAAGCTGGTTAAAATTTAAAATTCCCCTATTCTGCACCCAAAATGACTGTCAGAGTTTATGACATCGTGTGCCCTCAATAGCACTCACTTGTCGGGTCTCTAGGGGCATGTAAGGGACTCCAATCCCTGCTCTTGAGGCATCCATGTCATGAGTGTGGTTTGACCACCGGGCACTTGAGAGTCCTGGATAATCTCCTCTCCTCACATCTCCTTCCTCTTGTAAGAGGGTTTTACTGCACGAGTCTTGGCCCTGCTAACCCACGCTGTTGGGGCTGGATGCTCTTCAGGAAGGTTTGAGTTTTGAGAAATTGCCTTTAATCGAAAAAAAAAAAAAAGAAAAAAGGAGCATGGGAGAGAAAAGAAAAACACTTTTCTTTGAAAAACTCCAGTCCGGCTCTCTCTGCTGGAGAGGAGCTCCGTCGTACACAATGGAGCCTGCTTTCTCCTCATGTGAACTGCTTTCAGCTTGCTCAACAATAGGAGATCAAAACCCGAGGAAGAAGTGATTTCTAAGTATCTGAGCATCTTAATGGGAAATTCTCCAGCAATTGCTCGGCTACTTTTATCTGCAATTAGATATTAACATTCCAAACCAGAGTATTTTCCAGGCGAAAATGTAAAGTACTACAAAGTCTTGTCATCTAGTTTTGCTATTTCCCTCAGCCCATGCCCAGCATTTTTTTTCTTTTTTTTTTTTTTTTTCTTCCTTATCAGTATGATCAAGGACCTGATGAGGAACACGGGGGAGAGAAATGCCCAGGAAGGGCTGCGAAGGGAGATAATAAGAGGATCTTTGCACTCCAGCGCTACTTGCCTGGCCTCTTATTGACAGAGCCTCCAAGATGCTCAAAGATAGCCTTGCTGCGAGTTGCATTACCTTGAGATTTATTTCAGTGCCACAGAAAAGTGGGGGGAGTGAGGGCAGAGGGAGGGAGGACTGCAAATGTTGCTGTGGGTAGAGTGATTATAACCAGAATTTCTTTTTAATGCAAAAATCTTTAGCCCGACAAAGGATCCATCTCTGGGAGAGGTTTTTCACCACCCAATCCCCCACCCCTTTGCATCAGAGCACTGCAAAATGTACTTGGAAGAGCAGCGAGTTCGTTTTAACCGATAGCATTCAGCGCTTTTTACTGTGCTATTCATCCATATGACAAAGCTGAGAGGGGAGCCCATACTTCTTCCTGACTTTTTATTGCTTTTCAGCCCAGTGGGAACCAGCCGACATGAAAAAAAAGTGGTTTAACCGCAAAATATGTTTAAGCTGCTTTTTTTCTTTTTTTTTTTTCTTTTTTTTTTTTTTTTTTGCATGTCAGGAGGAAGGAAGAGGGGGAGGTGAATAGTGGTGGCAAAACAGTGGCAAAATAGCAGTTATAAAAACGAACCCGAACCCAACCAAAACGTTGGCGCGTCTGTGCCTGTTCCTCTGCATCGGAGGGAAGGCTTGAAGTCGGAGACAGGTGACGGCCTTCCCGTGCTGGGTCCGTCACGTTATGCGACAAGATAAATGACAGGATGGTTTTCGTGTGACTAGGCAGAAGCTGCAGGGAGCTGTGAGGGACACGGAGGGCTGGGGGTCCTGGCACAGGGCCCATGCAGCAGTGCTCACCCTGGGAAATGGCAACCTGCTCTCTGCCCACCGCCTTAGGCTCTCTGAATCTGACTTTTTTTCAAGCCCAGGCCATGGAAGCACATTTGAATGTGCCTGTCTCAGGGTCATGCACTTTGCTTTTCTGAACTCCCAGTAGCTGCCTGTTGTAGGCCTCACCAAGGGAGCTGAAGGAGATCCAGGCCATTCCTTGCTCTGAGACCAAACACCCTTGGAAAGCAGGGAGACTGCACTTCCAGAACTTGGACTTCGTAATTAAGTCCCTGTGAATTTATATTTTATTTTATTTTATTTTATTTTATTTTATTTTATTTTATTTTATTTTATTTTATTTTATTTCTAGAATAAAATAGCCTTTGATTTTCTTTGGAAATGATTTTTTACTTAAACATTTTTTTTTCTAAATTAGAAAAGAAAAAGAACCCTGTGCTTAACAGAACTGTTATCGAAGTATATCACACCAGAATGAAAAGGAAAAATGTAAGAAATAGAAGGGAAACTGTATTTACATGATCCCAAATGTATTATTTATTTATTTATTTGAAACTAACCCTGCTGATTGACCTGAAACACTAACACTTAATTAGCTCTTTGAAAAAATGCTCACATCTCAAAAAAAAAAAAAAGAAAGAAAGAAAAAAGGACGATTTCTGATTTGAGAGTCCTGCTCTGTGAATAAAATGGCGGTGTCTGAGCTGTTGCTGTCACCAGACGGTGCAGGACCCCCGTGTCCCTCTCGGTGCCATTCTGCCCCTGCCTCCAAACACCCAGCTTTAGCCACGCGCAGAAATCACACAGAATCCCAGAATCATCTAGGTTGGAAGAGACCTCCAAGATCACCCAGTCCAACCTCTGACCTAACGCTAACCAGTCCTCCACTAAACCATATCACTAAGTTCAACATCTAAACGTCTCTTAAAGACCTCCAGGGATGGTGACTCAACCACTTACCTGGGCAGCCCGTTCCAATGCCTAACAACCCTTTCAGTAAAGAAGTTCTTCCTAATATCCAACCTAAACCTCCCCTGGCGCAACTTTCGCCCATTCCCCCTTGTCCTGTCACCAGGCACGTGGGAGAACAGACCAACCCCCACCTCGCTACAGCCTCCTTTAAGGTACTTACAGAGAGCGATGAGGTCTCCCCTGAGCCTCCTCTTCTCCAGGCTGAACAAGCCCAGCTCCCTCAGCCACTCCTCGTAAGCCTTGTTCTCCAGACCCCTCACCAGCTTCGTTGCCCTTCTCTGGACACGCTTGAGCACCTCGATGTCCTTCTTGTAGTGAGGGGATCTGCCCCTAGGAGAGGCCTACGGAGGCCTCAGAGCCTTCCACAACAAGCGACCGCTCCCAGGTCCAAACAACACAACTCTCCACCAGCTCCGCTCTCTGCTAGAGAGTCTTTCAAGAGTTTCTTTTTCTCATAACCCCTCCCAATAAAGTGATTCTCTCCAGCTGAGCCCAGCCCGGCTCCGATCTCCCTCGCCTTACCTCCTTCCCCACCGAGGGCCTCCTGGCGTGCAGGCCAGGGGCTGCTGCGTGCAGGCCGTCAGTGCTGCAGCTGCTTGGGTGGACTCAAGGCACTTCAGACTGAAAAGCCACAAAAGATCGTGCTTCTGCCACCGCCAGCTCCTGTAATTTGCAAACTACTATAAGACAGGCTAAAGATGGTAAGAGAAAGGATAGAAGTGTCTACACATGCAGATGCAGGAAGAAAATAAACACCTAGAAATAAATGTATTTCTTATAAAATACAGTGAAGGCATTATCCAAAACCACCTTATTAATTAGTCAGTCCTACTTGGGTACAACGCCCTAGAGGCATGGCAAGGTGACAGTCACAGTCTCACCTGTTCTGAGCCATAAAACATCGAGTCTGCCTGTACCTCGGTATGAGGGGGTCACAAAGGCTCTGCATTTGTTAGCATGAAGCAGGGCACAGAGCACTCCAGGGCTCAGCAGAGGTCGGTTATTGGCCTTAGTCCTCCTCGCTGGCCTGTCCAGCCCTTGCTGCAAGTCCTCCTGCTCCAGACCCACCGGTGCCCAGGCTGGAGGGCATTGAAAGGAAGTGGAGGTCTAGCAGCACCACAAGGTTCCTCCATGCTTGGGTGGTGGCTGGGCAAGAGTGGCTTGTCTGCCGAGTCTGTAGTAAAGAAATGCTTGCCCAGTTTAAACCAAGAGCGCCCTGTGGGCAGAAACCCGTGCAATGCATGCTAGCTGGTGAGATGTCAGGTGAAACGGATAAATGTCTGTGGCTCAGAATATGGGAGAGGCTGGGTAGGGGAAGAAATGTCCTCCCTCGTCCAGCTCAGCAGCCCACAAGCCGGCTCCAGCAGACAGTTCTCGCTTGCTCGGTTTCTTCTCTGGCACAAGTCCAAGTGATCGTTCCCCGAAGCTGTCTGCGAAAATGTTATAGGATTTAATGGGAATGCAGTTGATGGGGTTTTATAGAAAATTAACAGAGTTTATTGGAATCTCATTCAAAAACCCATAGAGTGCAACAGCAGGGGGTGATTTTCTAACAGTCCCAGGGAGAATTAAAGACTCCTCGCAAAGGCTCTTGCTCCCAAGACCTCCTATCCTGTGGCCTCTTTTCCCTAAACCTTCCTACCTCTGAAGAGACCTCGGAACAAGAGGTTGTTTCCCAAAAAGCCATTTCAATTCAGTTCCAGCAATGAGACCTCATCTGCCTTCGTTAAACATGAGCAGCTGAAGCGTGAGGAGAGATGGTCTTTGTGTGTCACCACAGGTTCCTACTGTGGCTTGGTACTTTGGGGCTTACAGAAAGTTTTCATCCTGATTCAGGAAAACAGCAAAAAATCATGCTGAGGAATTTCAGCCAGAAAAGACTTTCAAGATTTTTTTTTTCTTTCTAATAAACCGATGCTCTGTGGGTGAGTTGATTGGAGTGCCCTGGGGCTCCTGTCCCGACGTGTGTGACCCACCAGACGGCTTCAGACCTCCTAAAGGAGCGTGCCCTGCCTTGTAAAGCTGTCACCAAAGTCTGGAGGCCCTGAAGGTGGTTGTTGAGGAGTTTGGCAGTTTCCATCAAGGAATGGTCTGTTTTGGCAAAAATTTTGCAAAATTCTGCTAGCATTTTCCAGGGATTTCCTTTTTCTCCTCTTGGTTCCCTACCCCTTGTAACAGCAGCCTGCGGGATGGGTGTCCAGCTTCCCACCATGAGAGGGGGTTAGGCCGGGACAGGCCATTTCCCACAGCTCCATTTCTTTTCCTTGTCAGTCTTTGGAAAGTCATATGGTTCCTGCTCACTTGAAGAAATACTATTCTTCCTTCTTTTCCACTTTAGATCACTGAAATGAGAAGTGAGCCCATCTTTTCCTCTCTCCTGGCTGCCTGGCTGCCCAGCCACTCTTTTTAATATTTAAGCAGTGCATGGAGTTTCCTGATTTTCACCTCCAAGTCACTGATTTTCAGGTCACGATTTGCAGGACACTGATTCCCAAGCCAGGCATCAATACGCACCCACTGGACTTTTTTTCTGGATGTCTTCCTGTGAGCATTTCTCCCAGGACTTTGCAGAGACTGACGCTCAATAGTAAATGCTAAAAAATTATCCTGTGTAGTAAAATGAGGTATGAGGCAGCAAACATGGAAAAACGTTTGGACACAACCTTGCTGCTAGAGACATTTGAATAACCAAAGGGGCTGTTTTGGGGAAGACAGGTTATTTCTGAAAGATAACTTCCTAATGGCACAGCGTCCCTCCAGCCACGCTGCTGTCTTCCATTAGCATCCAGGAGGGGAGATCTCATCCAAGGCCTGCAGCTGAGAGGGAGTTATTGATTTGTTTATTTTGTACGGCCATCGAAAAGCATTTGGTTCTTGTTAAACCGGTGCTGTGGCAGCCTTGGTGGGGAGGGGGGTTGTGGCCAGTGCCAGTCTGGACAGGGCTGCTCCGTTTTGCATTCCACAATTGCAGCAACCCGATTAGAGAGATATTGCCCTCGATGCAGGTGTGGAGGGAGGGCTGCTGGGTTTATGAGTGATGCTGAGTGACTGCGCCTCTTGCTGACAGCCAGGAGCATTGCTCTCTGCCCAGCGCTGCCAAAAAGCCGGCCGCAGTACAAGCAAGAGCCTCCTGGGGTACTCCATCTTTGTGGGGAAAAAAATAGCACCCTTCCCTCCCCGAGGTTGGAGAACAACAATAAATGAAGAGTAAATTGTTCAGAGATGATCTATTTTCGCTCGGAAACCTGCTCAGAAACTTTCTTCCTAATGCCTTTTCCCCAGTGCAGGCAGCGCTGCTCCAGCCTGCTTCCTAATGACCAGCATTAGTTTGCATTAGATGGATTTGTGATGATTTCTTTCTGCCTGGCTGCTAAGCCTGCAAGCAATTCAAATGAAGTTCAGCTCCCCGTGCCCCATCTGGCAGCAGCAGATCCCCCATCTACGTGTGCTGCCTTCTCAGCTGCTCTCCCTCTCCCACATCCAGCAGTGGGCTGAGCTGCCTGAGCTTTGCAGGCCCACGGAGCTTCGCGGACACATGCTGGGGCTCATTGCAGCCCAGCCCCAGCCATTTCCAGCGACTTGCTCTCGGATGCACAATGGGAACTTGGTGGAGGAGGGCAGAGGAGGAGGAAATTGGTATTCGAGTGCTCTGCGCAGCGGCTGGCCTGAGCAGCAGCAGCGGGAAGCGGCGGTGCTGTGGCTCCCTGCTGGAAGTGGGGCCGAGGAGGGAGAGGTGCTCCAGCCCTGGCCCCCACCATCTCGGTCTCTCTTGCCCCTCGTTGATGTTATCACCTGGACTGAGGCAGAACAGGTCAGTATGGTTCCTGCTAATTCCTTTTGGGATGCCAATAGCAGAGGGACCATGGCTACGTGGGGGAAAACAAGGCATGTTATCACGTTTACCGAGTGGTTAGCTCCCAAGTTAAAATCCTAACTCAGAAACTGCGCTGTTCTGAAGACATTTGCCCATAAGGGACAACATCAGGGTTCATCCTGACCACCCACCACAGTGTTCTGTCACCACCAGGATCTTAAAACATGCCAGGTAATGCAGATTTCAAATCATCCTTTCTTTTTTCTGGCAGTGGAGAGAAGGCCGGAGGGTCTGGGAGAGAAATGGCATCAGCTGGGTGTCCTCAGTGCTCCTTTGGAAATGTTTGGTTTCTGCACCCTTGAGGTGACTCCCAGCGGCTGTCAGACACCCCTGAAGACCGAAGATGGCATAAAGCACGGCAGAGAAGTGCCACGTCAGAGCAGCAGTGATTCCTCTTTCTTCCCGTTCCCCCTCCTCATCTTTGGCTCTAGGCTAATGACACCGCCAGGTACTGAGCGATGGAGAATTGAGCCTGTTGTTTTTACAGCGAAAATGACTGAAAAGTGCCTGCTGGGTCACATAAACCTGTCAAAAGAACAGCTGGGGCTTCCTGAGAGACGGATAATAGTTAAGAAACCTGAAATTCTGAGAAGAGGGGATTATGAATCATCAGCAGTATTTACAGTGCAAGCCCCTGTTCCCTGTTTTTTCCCCTTGTTTCTCTCTCCTTTCCCCATGGCAGGTAAATAAGCCAAGCCCAAAGCACGGCTCTGATGGAGCTCAGACACTTTGACCATCCAAACTGGATGTGTCTGGGGGTCCCCCCACGCTGTGCAATGAAGCCCATGGTCTAGCAAAGCGAAGGCATGTGGGGCTGAAACCAGAACATCTGGGCAGCTGCGCTTGAGCCACGCAAGCCTGAACGCTATTTAATCTTTTTTTTTAGAGTGTTATTAGAGCTCAGATGGTGCGGAGACCTACTGGGGCTGTTGCGCGTGGGGTTAAAGGCTGGCTGAGCTTTTGCAGCCATGCACATGAAGCTGAGAGCAAAGCTCCCCCCTTCGAGGGCTCATCAGCACCATGTCTCCCTGGGGGGGTGCCTGCAGAGACAGGGATGTGGATGTGTGGCTGCCAGGAGAGAGCAGCAGGTCCCTGGACGGGAGCGGGGGCTGCGATGTGGGGAGGGGAACACGCAGGGAGGGGGAAAAAGCATGCGGTGGTTGGTGCTGGGCAGGTGCCAAGTGGAAATGTAAGAGCAGATCAAACACAGCCGGGTTAATGAGAGTGCCATTCCCTGGGCCTCTCCGAAGTGGGGAGAGCAGGGACGGGCTGGACGGCAGGCACTGAATGATATTCTGTAATTAGCTGGCAAATAGAATATGATATTTAGTGTAATTGCTCGGAAGAACATCTCGCAGCCCTGCTCCATGCATTACGCGCTGAGCGCTGCATCCCAGCTGCCACAGCAACTTTGCTTCCCTTTGTTTCCCCTTGCCTGTCATTTCTAATCACATCGTTCCCAAATTTGATTGCATCATCTCTGAGCTTTAGTTGCTAGGGTAACACCACAAAGTCATTATGTGCAGGAGATGAGGATGCAGCCCCCTTGGAGGACCGGTCATTTGACCACCCCCGTGTGCCCCCCAGCCCGGATTCCTTTGGCTATCCCTTTTAAAGCAGATCCCACCGAGTAAAAACTGGTGAGAGGCCAGTCAGTGACTTCTGTGGGAGCAGGAACAACATGGGGAACAACCATCTGAACATGAGACAAAAAGACCCGAATAAATTGAGCAACTCAACATGGGAAGAGGGGCCAACAGCAAAATCACGCTGATTTTTAAAGCATGGGGCTAAGGCGATGACCACTGCACCAACTGCCCAGCCCAGACCTCCTTGGGGCTTTTTGCTTGTGTGAAGGCAGACAGCCCCGTGGTCTGTGTGGGGTTTGTGGAGGCCAGGGCAGAACATGCAGCGAGCAGAGGTACGAATGAGCGACATAGGTTGGCTCGGCTGAGTCCAGGTGTGTATTCGTGATGCTGCTACGTCTCTGCAGCAAGACGGGGAGGTGATGGCACACCAAAACCGTCCTGACACAAGTGATGGTAGCGGTGAAGACGTCATGGAAGAGGTTTCAACAAGGGCTACCAGAGTGCAGTGTGTGCTGGTAGGCAGAGCAGCCCCCAGCTCCATCCCTTCTTATTGCTATTGATCCCTGGGCTAGGAAGGTGCAACCAGTACGTGGCCATGGGTGCGTGCTGCTGCCCAAAGCTTGCTCTCGGTGCATAGCCCACGGGTGGGAGGTGTGCAGGGAGCACGGTGGCTCCGATAGAGCTGATCTGACCCCACAATAAGCCCTGGGTGCAGCAGGGCTTGCCATCACCCCCTGCCCGACAACATTTCAAACCCTTTCTCCCCCACCATGGGCTGCAGTCCTGCCCAGCAGCGTCTCCAGCCCATCAGCCACCTCCATCCCTGCCTTCCTCTCTCCCTGCCTGCACCAAGGGCCATCCCTGCGGCAGTTGGCTCCTTGCTTTTCCACCCCACCACCTCCCCGCTGCCTGCGAGCCAGGACAGGGAGCTCCCAGCCCCCAACAGCGCAAGGCAGGGAGATGAAAGATATTGTTTTTCAGGTGGAATAGCTTCCAAAACGGTACATTTGCAGTCAAAGTGCTGTTTGGAATGCATATGAACCACTGCCTGCAGCAATAAGAAACAAAGACATTAAAGTTTAGATAGCAGTGTTTTTATTTTTAACCAAATGAGTCAGTCTCCCCTCTAGCTCCGAGCAGGGGAGAGAGAAACTTGGGCACGGTGAGTTCAGAGCGCTTTAACCCCATTGGGATCCTGCTGCGGGGAAAGTTCAAGCAGCCTGCTCGGTTTAATTGTGTCTGGAAAAGGTATTTAAACCAAAGTTGCCGCTTTGATAGTGCTTCGGTTGGGTGGATTTTTTTTGTTCGTTTCCCCAGATTTATTTATTTATTTACTTACTTTGAAATAAGATCTATCTTTCCCTGTTTTTCTTACTGTGTCCCTATTCTGAGTCTGTTTTGCCCGTCACGATAACTGTTGAGCGATCTCCCCATCCTTATCTCAACCCTTGAGCCCTTTGCATCATATTTTCTCCCCCTTCCCTTTGAGGAGGGGGAATGAAAGAGCGGCTGTGGCTGAGCTCAGCCACCCACCCGAGTAAAACCGCCCCACCACATGTGCATGGCTCCTTTTCTCTTCTGCACCACAGCCCCGTCTATTCCTCCAGCAGCTTCTCTCTCCATCCCAGCCCATTTCCAAGGTTCCTATCCCCGTAGCATCTACAAGATGAAGCATTCAGCTGTTCAAAAATGCCTGGGCTCTTGCCTTGACCTCCTTCTCTGAGAGCATGGCTCCCACCGTGGCACAAAGCTCAGCACTCCCACCCCAGACAAGCTTAATTCAGAGCGAAGGCTTATGTCCTCATGCTGGATCAGGCAGTGAGGGCTCGGCAACTTGCAGGGAAAAAAAAGCCTCAAATAGATGGAAAATTACAAAATTACATCACTACCTCTATTTATTGGTTTTCTATGCCATATGGAAATTTATGTAAATATTCAAAGGAGAAACAGGCCCTGGAGCTCTGGTGAGTTCGCCAATGTGCCACCAGTGCTTGAAATGTTGGCCATTGTTGATGCTTTAGGAGAACAGAGTGAGCGAAATGAATTCTGGCTCCAAGAGTTGTCCAGAGACATGGCTTCATTTTTTTTTCCAACACAATGCCTACTGTTCTCATGAAAAAAACATCCCGGAGTCCCCCAGCTGCTCCAGTGAGAGCTGGCTGCTCAGCCCGATCCCAACCAGTGCTCAGCACGTGGGTTTGACTATGGAGCAGGGATTTTTTGCAAGCATTTTCCCTTCCCCAAAGCTTACAGAGGAAGGTGTGGATTTGCAGAGAAGCTGTGCACGGGCAGGTGGGGTCTCATGGTATCCGGAGCAGTGTGTCCACGCGGGGCTTTTACCATGGGACAAAGGGGACAAAAGCTGCTTTGAGCAGGTGATGGGGGACTGGGGCTCTCTGCTCCCCAGAGGTGTAAGGTGTGATCCCACACGTGATCCTCGAATGACACGGAGGCTTTCTGAGAGTGGAGGCGGAGGTGGAGGGGGAAGCCTGCCAGCCAATATGTGCTACGGCCATCTCCGTCTGTTTCTTACGGGGTGATATAACCTGCTCCTCCCTGGAACATCTGGGGAAATAGGAAATGTCACCGTGAGCGATGTCCCCATTATCTGAGCTGAATGGAGCTGGACTGGACCAAAGGTTCATAGCCAAAGTGTAAAGTCGTGTGGGCTTTATACACATATATACATGTATATATATATATAAATATATGTGTAAATGTGTATGTATGTCTAACTTATATCCATTTAGCTGTAAAAAGTGGTCCACTTATAGAATCTCATCTTCCTTTCATTTTCTTTGTTTCCTTTTTCTAAGACTCAGCATTCTTTTTTTTATTGCATGGGGAAATCTTTATTTTATTATTTTATTTTTAATTATTTGGCACAGCTTTGGAAGGAAAGCTGGGATTTGCAGAACACACGGAGAAGTCTGAGCAAAGTTTTCCTGGAATAATAATAATAATAATAATAACAAGCTATTCCCGTGAAATAAAGCTGGAAAAAAACTCCCAGCTATGCAATTTCCTTGCTTGTTAATAATTACTGGAAGTTCAAACATTTTTGACATAAACATTACCACTGGTGCTTTGAATGTGCGTAATGCTTTATATGTGCTAAGTGTTATTATTATTTCAAAAGACTTATGTCTTGAGTAAATTATAATTTGGGTAATTGCATTCTGCCAACCAGAACCCATCCTGCAGCTTCACTGGAGTGTGGAAGCTGCCTTTGCTCCCTGGCCTGCCCCGCTATGCTGTGCCGCGGTGTGTGATTAAACATCTGCTCCCTGCTCCCGGCGGGAGCGAGGATGCGTTTCAGGGGCAGGGTCAGAGCTGGTGAGGTAACACCACTCGAGAGAGGTGCTCACGGCAGGGAAAGCGAGAGAGGTGAGGCCACAGCTGATGGAGGAGGTGGAAAAGGATTTGCTTTTCCATGCGTGCTCGCTGCTTTGGGAATTCAAGCCAGTGTTGTGCTGAGCTAGCTCAGAGTTTCAGAAGAAACCCTAGATTTAGTGTGACCAGCTAACACACCCCCAAGGTGCCCATCCCTCCCCAACGAAGTCAGTACTAGCACAGTGATGTAAGGCAGGTATATTCAAGGTGGTCGTGGTTTGCTGGCCCTCTGTTGGCAGTGCTCTTGCCCAAGCCTTTCCGGTGTTTGGATGATGGGCTCTGTAACACCGTGGGAGGACGGTGATTCGTGGCTATGCCTGCCCGGTAGGTGCACTCAGAGGTGTGCTCCATTCGGTGGGGCACTGGTCAGAAATGAGCACAGGACTTGTGGTAGGGGTCCAAAATGGTTTCACCCCGACAAGGAGGAAAGGTGGTGGTAGGTGTAGACCAGATCAAGCTCCAAGTCAGATTTGGCTGAGTCATTTTGGGGAAATGGTGCCGTTAACCCTTAAAACACTTTGAACCTGGTCTATAGGGCCACTTCTTGCTTGCCTTTGCCCTCTCCTAGCTCTGCAGCGGGCTCTGTTTCTGGCAGAGACAAAACACTGAGCACCCGGTGGTATGTCTGAAGGACCCCCTGAAGTGCCTGCGGACCGGTGCAGCAGGTGTAAAAACAGGCAGAAAAGCCTCCATTGGGCAAGATTTCTTTCCCCAGGGTTATTTCACTTGTGGTATGCATGGAAAGAGCAAGTTCCCACTTCAGTCGACAGCTCTTAGGAGGGGTCTGGTGTTTGGCAAATGCTGAGGCACCTCCTGCTTCTCCAGTGGTGTTCAGCAGAAATGATGGGTGCTGCTCAGCACTGCGCTGTGAACCCTGAGCTCTCCTAAACAGGGAGATTAAGGAAAGGGGAACAACGACGAGTTTGTCCTTTAGCTCTGAGTAGGATGGGAACAGGAGCAGGTAGGTGGAGAATGGAATTGGGTGCTTGGTTTTTATTTTTACCAGTCACTGGGGTCCAGAACTGGAGCTGTAAGAGAGACACAATTCCCCTGATAAAAGCACGAGAATTGGCCCTCAAGGACTCCGCAGTGGGGTAGGACTAATATGAGTCATCAGTCATGGCAGTGAATAGGGACATTAACATACTTTTGACTAGCATGTGCTAGCATGAATGCAAACTAGAATGAATCTGACAAGTGCACGAGTCATCGAGCCTCCCGTTCTCCAATGCGCCGCCAGCCTGCGTACCTCAGCAGCTCTGACGTGGCAGATTTCTTCTTTGTATGCAGAGAGTATGTGCAGAAAGTGTGCCCTGCGTGCATTGGCCTCACCGGCGAGGAGTTTGTTGCAGAGCTCATTGCCTCACGGGCAGTGGGCATTATTCCAGCTTCTGCGGGTTTTTAGCCACTGGGCATCCGGACAGCATGGATCTGCAAGGGCGACGAGTCTGGGTGCACAGACCTCACTGCATCAGTGCTGTGGGGCAGATCCGGGCATTTGGACCTTTTGTTGTTGCTACTCCAAGTGAGTGAGCAGCCAAAAAAATCAACCAAAGTCCTCAAATGCACCCCAGATGAAGTTCTCAGGTGGAAGCAAATGGCACACCTCACCATTCCCAAAAATATGGCATCCCTAGAATGAACCTGTCTCAGGGTGTAAATTAGCTGGTGCGATATTGTGTTGGTGGATGTCGTTGAAAGCCTATGGAACCATGAATAAATAAGGAAATATGGGCAATAGACCCACAAAGAAGCATCCCGAGACCTGACTTGTTAAGCCTTGTTCCGAACATGTCTCTTTTGGAGTTTATGTCTGTAACTAGAAATTCAATTTCTCTGCTTTTAACCAAAAATTTGATTTTCAGAAAACATGTGAAACAAAGCAGAAAATGATGATATAAAAAAAAATGAGAGGAAGGGTGGGGAAGCCTACTGGCATGAAAAGAAAATCTTCATTTTCCTGTCTGTGTTTTTGCCCTTTTAGTCTTTGGGAGTAACAGTTAGTGCTGGTAAATTCAGCATTTTTTCGGGATAGGAAATAGGAACTCACCATACACACAGAAACTTGTTATTTTATACCTTGCTGCCAGCATGGATCTTAATCAACCAGAAAAACTCAAAATGACAAACAAACAAGAGACAGCTTTGCTATCTGAGGTTCATTAGCTCCTAGCGACCTTTTAAATCTGCAAGAAGCCAAAGAGAAATGTTCAGAAAATGGGAGGGCTCTCAAGTCATTTTCCCAATAATTTCCACCCATTCTGCAGTTCCCCCCTCATAACAAGTGGCACTTCTTGGTTGTTTCCCCAAGGTTTGCATTTATCCGAGCAAACGTAGAGTGGAGCTTTGACCCACCATCCATAAGGGGCTGGGAGGCAGTCTCCCTGGAGGAACGAAGCCTGCTTTGTGTCTCACAAGGTTATTTCAAGCTGACTCTCAAGGGTATCATTGTCCTCATGTGCAAAGCTGGAAATGTGAGCAAGGGGCAGCCAGATTCATGCTTGGCACAAACGCACACCGGGGAGCCATCAGTGCCGTGCGCTGCGCAGGGTTGGGTGCAGGTTCATGGGGAGGAGCTGACAGCCAGCGCAGAGCTGGGCTCGGGGATGCAGCCAGCAGTGCGAAAGGCAAGGTGAGAGCCCAGTGTGGATGACGCACTCTTTGGCATGCAGAGTGAGCCCTGGGCCATGGGAACCAGTGAGCAGAAAGCACTGAAGGGGTCGGTTCATGGACACAGGCAGGCCAGCCATCAGGTTGCTTCTCCACGGCAGGTGCCCAGGGCTGGCTCCTCAGCAGCTGGGAACAGCCCTCACCTTAGGTCTATGTGAGGCTAACCCTCTGCACCTCCCCCTGGAATTTTCTTCCATGGGGGATGTCACGATGTTAGGCTTTCTTGCTTAACTGGAACGGAGGCAGTGGATGGACATCTTCATGCAGCAAAACATTGCCCTCTCATCAGTTCTCTCCAGCTTGAGATATCACGGTCTCCAGCTAGAACAATGACAAGAGGAACATTGCCGAAGTGGAAAGGGCCGTTTTAACTTCCCCTGAGGCCATGTTGTATGATCCCAGAAAGTGCTGCTCTGTCGTGATCATAGCAGAAGAGCCACTGGTTGTAGGTGGAGAACAGAGCAAGGCAGACAAAGCATCAGAGACGGATGAGACATTCAGAGGAGTCAAAACAAGTGGCCCTAAATGCAGCTGGGGAGATGTTTTCTGTGTTTTACTGATGTTATTTAATGAAAGAAAAAAAAATGAAAAAAAAAAAAAGACTTTTCAAAGAAGAGATATAAGACGTGACCCATGTATTTACAAGACCATAGTCCTCTTTGACAACCTCCGCGAACTCCCTCCGTTGAGGAAAGATGAAGAACTTTTGAAAAGAAAGAGAAACTAGAAGATAGAAGCACAGACTAGAGAATGGAAATTCCCTTTCCTCCTCCCAGAAGAGAGCTTGCAGTGGGACTGTCCTCTCAGCCTGATGGCAGCTCCTGGTGCCCTCACTGGGAGTTACTGGGACCAGCGTGGCTGCAACCCAGTCTCATTCTGGCACGGAGGTCCACTGGCAGCATGGAGGAAGAGGAGCCCAGCAATGAATAGTGATGAAGCTAGAAGAGGTCTACATCACACAGGAGCAGCTGGGAAGGATAATTTGCCATCTGTGCTAAGTGGTTTCACCCCAGTGCTGTCGGTCACACCAGAATGCAGAATCGCAGAGACCTCATATTTATTGTGGGGAGGGGAGGAAAAGCAGGGGGAGAAACCATCTGTGGGAGAGAAAATGGTCAGCACGTGTCCTTGGAGAGTCACATCCAGAGGGGTCTGAGCTCGAAAGCACCTGGCATATATCTGGCACCTGTGACACTGCAACAGAGATGCTGAAAGCAGCTGCACGAAGCACATGGCTCAGGCTGTGAGGGGACAGCAGGTAGAGGCTGATGGTGTCAGGGATTTGGGAAGGAGCAGGAGTGCTGGCTGTGCTTTGCTCCCAGAGCTAGAGGGTGGGGGTTCTCCGGGCAGGGCCCTCTAGTGCCCTGCCTTCTCCTGCTGCTTTGTGGTGCGGGTCATTGCTGTAGGAAGGAGGAGAGGAAGGATTCAGGGGCTGGGAGGTAAGGGTAAGGAGTGGGCAGATTGCTGAAAGGTGTGTTGTAGCTGGAAAGGAAAAGGGTGCATGAAGCCAGCTCCTGTGTCCCACCACAAAGTGGTTCAGGCTTCTGCTGTGCTAGGTGCTGTCTGAGGTCTGGATGAGGCTGGATGAGGTCTCGGGGAATGGACTCCAGTTCATGTTCATCCGTCACTGCCGTTTGTACAGGCTTTCTTGAGTACTCACTGGATAATTGCTTTCAGTTCAGTTAATTCAAACACGGAGAATAAAGTAGAATCTGCTTTCAGAGTCCCTTGTATGTCTTTGTGATGCGATGCTCTGTAAAGTTGCCTGTAAATTCATGTGGGAAGCCCTAATGGTCTTTAATTTTTAGGCCCAGCATTCAGGGCCTCCCTTCATTAACCTCCCAGCCTGGATGATCGGTGAGCAGAGGACCTTACAGACAGAAGTTAACGCACTATGAAGCATCGGGGGCAGGATCTTTGACAGGGCACACCACCTTTTTCTCCCAGCAGTCTGACAGCACTGCAGCCCTGTAACAAACCAGAGAAGGAACTGAGAAGCGTCGATAGGCTTCTTCTCTCCCAGACTGTTAATTCAAACCTGGCTCTAGGCCATTAGTGTTTTCACACTATTACCTTCTAATGGCTTCTTGCTGCTGGCTCAGCTCTGACTTGGTAAGTCACAGCTGTGTGCATTGTCAGCTCTAGCCTCCCAGTTAGCCTCTTGCTGGGAACCTCAGTCAAGATTATGACTTGTGTCCGTGCTACGGAAATAGCCCGCGTGCGGCAGCTGCTCTCCAAAGCTGCTCCTTCCAGCACTCACCCAACAGGTGTCATCAGCCGCTTCCCTGCCGCCGTGGATGGCATCAGCTGCTCCAACAGAAGGTGTGCTTGTAGCCCGCACCCCCTCGCTGAGTTCTCTGGGTCACACAGGCTGCTGATGAACCTGTGACAGATTTTGGTAACCGTGCTCCATCTTTTAGCTCGGATGCTGGAAACTTGCAGTACAGAGGCTTGCAATACGTTGGCAGTAGTCAGAGCTGCAGTTTTATCTCCGCATTTCACATCCTGCTGGGTGGGAAGAAGCACCTTGAAGACTTCACTGCGATGTGATGAACGTGGCCAACAGTTGTCGGGTCAGATACAGGAGTGTTGCTGACAGAGATGTCATGAGAAAGCTGCATTTCCAAGTTTTTAATCTAGTTCAAACATGTACGAATGCAGGGAAATCCCATGGCCTCTTAGACCAGAGGTCAAACTATTATTTTTTTTTTTAGCCTTAGGACCAATGGTTCCATGAGGAGGTCACATCAAGGAGCTAAGTAGGGCAGTAGGATGCAGCCAGGACCAGCTACGTGAGAATGGATAAGCATCAGTGTTACGGCAACATACAGTGGGCTTCAGGCCTATCTGTAGGACAGGTGGGTAAGGACTCAGCCCTTCTGTCTCCTTCCTATGCTTATTCTGAGGATAAAACAGGAGGTTTCAATGTGCAGGCCCAGCTAACTAGCATGAAATTCATTTAAAATTCAAAAACTAAATTGGAAAAAAATAGGCCCTAAGAGTTCCATGGAAAATCAATTACTCAGCATGTGAAGGTGATGCCGAGAACATAGCCCCACAAAAATGGCAAAATTCCATGCAATTTTTATCTATTCTTCCTGCAAGTTCCCTCCCAAGCCTATTGATATTTTAAGAGATGGATGAGTTTCTTTCTCTAGTTTTAGATATGCTTATTAGAGCTGGAGGGTGGAGACACCAAGAAAGAAAAGCCCAGTAAAAACACAATGTAAATAAGGTGATATTACTGTGTGAATTACTCATTATATTTTGTTTAGAGCCATTGTTGGCTGGAATGGCTCTGAGATTGAATTGTGCTGCAGAGCCCTAGCTGATTTTACCCACACTCATTCATGGTCGGGGACTGAATTGGAGCTGGCGAGGAGGAAAGTGTGGATGGAGGAGGGGAGCCAGTTGGGGAGGTGGGGATCTGCAAATAATTTCTTCCTATGCAGAAACTTTCATCAGACAGATGAAGAAACCACATTAAAAATTACACTTTTGGCTTAATAAAGCCAAACTGACCTGATGCATGCATGTCTAGGTGGCCAGCTTTGGGGAGCGTGAGACCGTCTTGCTGTCCTCAATCATATCTTCTCCCCTGGAATGAGCATTTGTGGTGGAGGAGCTCAACGTGTGTTTGTGACTAGGAAGGGCGAGATGCTGTGCAGCTGTTAATAGCACTGACTCTCCTCTGCTTTCAGTCAATACTGCTCTGAGATGGGTTTGAACCTGTGACCGAGGAGCAAACAGCTCATCAATCTCCCCTGTCCGCACCTCCATCCCCTGATGTCCTGGTGGAGCTGCAGTGAGGGGCAAAAGGCTAAGGGCATCCCCACAGCATCCCCACCGACGTCTCGCTTTCCTCAGAGCATGCTGCCAGCTCTCTTGGCTTTGCACATTTGGGAGATGAGGCTTTCACATTGTCCACCCGCTGCTGGCTGGAGGATGCGCAGTGGTGTGAAGGAGAGAGCATTTGGCAAGGTCACTGTAGGGCATGGGGACACTGGGGTACCAGTGACTCCAGGGAGTCTGATAAGGGAGAACGAGGGCATGGTGGGGATGGGAAGAAATAAGGGCTAATGTCAGCCTTTGTGGCCTCTCCCCAAGGAAACACCTTCACAGAGGTGGGGGAAAGAAGGGAATATTTTTTCATAAGGAGGGGCACAAAGGGGCCAAAACATCCTGCTGTAGCTCCTGTGAGGACTTGTGCAGCTGCGTGGTGTCAGTGAGGGTTCACATTGGCTTATCGGGGCCGTCTCACCATGGCCATGTTGCCTACACAAGGTGGCAATCGCTGGCAGGGCATGGTGAGACCTGTGGCTGAGAGGTGGGGAAGGGTAGGTAAGAAGACACAGAGCTGCTTTGTGTTAACATCCGTGTGTCCTCGTTCTGTCATTCTTTGCTACAGGGTTTGGGGTTTTGCCTCCTTGTTCCCCTTTGCACCAAGGCAATATCCCTGGGCATACTCTGCTCTCAGTTCCTCTGCCTGGGTCTTTGGGTTGGCTGCCTGGGGGCACAGTGGGCACAGGACAGGGTGCTGCTAACCCAGGGTAGGGGTTTGCTGTGCGATCTGATATGGCCTGGCCTTGGAAGAGCTGCCACCTGTGAAAGGGGACAGGGAGAGGATTTCCTGCCTCCCCTTTCCTTAAACTATCTCTCATCTGAATACAGTGGGGGAATTAGAAGGGGATTATCTACCAGCAGGAGAGGTGTGATTCATTTCTGCCACTGTCCGCATGTCAGGTTTGATTTTAATTTCAGATAATGTCAAGGCTAGATTAAAGTCCTATCATCTAGGTGGGAAAAAAGACCCATCCTTCCCACCCATCTCACTGAGACACCAGGACGGTCACTCCCAAACCTCTCTTCTCTCCTTCTGCACTCATTTGGGTCTGGGCACACAGCTAAGGCTCCTGCATGGGAACATAGGACATCCCCCCAGCACAGGACTTCCCCCCAGCACAGGACTTCCCCCCAGTACAGGACATCCACCCCAGTGCCAGCAGAGCCCCCTGTCCTCCACGTGTCACCCCCAGGATGCTCGTGTGGTGCCAGGGTGCTTTGTCTAGGGATAGAGAATGGGGCTGGGAGGCACAGTTTATGGAAACTCAGGAAATGAACTTCCAGTGCAGGAGAGTGTGCAAAAAGCAGGGAAAGGTGAGGGGTGGCTGGCCTGACCCGTAAAGAAGCTCAGGTAGAGGTCCCTGTTACGGCTGTCTGTTCCCAGGTCCCCTTTCTGGGATGCCTGCAGAGTACAAAAGGGTTATTGTCTTGGGGAGAGGTTATTCCTGGCTCTGCCAGGAATGGAAAATTAGAAAATGGAAATGAGGGATGTCACTTAGGATGGCACCATCAAAAGAAAGAGGCCTTTAAATTAGATACCTATATCTGTGCTTAACAGCTAATGAGAAGCAGCATGCAGGGAGGATGTTTCACCTCTCTTGGAAGTGGGTGCCTTGGTGGTTAAATATTATTCCTCCCTCGGCCTCTCCCTTGCACGTGCTGGGTCAGAGGCAGCTCTGCTGAGCTCCAAGAGCTGGCTCAGACTCGTGCTCCTGCTGGTTGTGGCTACTGGGGTTTGCAGATCCCTGCTCTGGTTTCCTCTCCTGCTTAAAGTGGTCTACAGAAGCGGAGCTGGTTTGCTGGAATAAAGATGCTGTCGCACGCCTTGAGATTTGTGGATGGGAGGAGTGGAAGCGCCTGGTTATGTCTTCTTCCCTGAGCGAAAGCAGACACAGGTAGTTCCTGCTTCTGCTCATCCAACATTTAAAGCAAAGTGCTTCTGACAAACAAAGGGGAAGATGGACTTTATTAAAAATAAACAAATCTCTTGAGATCTGATCATGCACCGATAACTCCTCCTGGCGTGTACTAGGATTTCATTCTATTTCTTGGTTATTGCAGACAGCGGCGATGAAGAAATGCTGCTCTGATACTGATACAAAAGGCCTGCCGCCGAGCGGCGTGTGTGCAGGTGGATGGGTGATCCTGATGTTTATCGTGGCAATTAATTTGCTGGTGGACTCTTTTCATTACAGCTGGATTGAATCAGTGACAGAGTCAAGCCAAGCAACGAGCTGGGTTTTCCCATTGAAAAATATATATATATTGGAAATATGATTAAAAAATAATTAAAATAAAGGGGCGGACAGCATCCCGAAGGGTGCTCAGCATGTCTCTTCGTCCCCTTGTTCAGTCTCTCCATCCTTCCCAGCTGAAATTCAGCTCTGCTCAGCAGCTGTCCCAGCTGTGCTGCGTGCACCCTCGTGAGCCCCAGCCTGGAGCAGGGCACTGCCTGCGGGAGGTGGCCGGGCTGGCTCTTGGCTTTGCCTCTTGCATCAGTCGGTTCTCCTCTAAATGCCTCAGGACACAACGCAGAGATAACTCTTCCTGCCCCCTTGGAGATGTGGAGTGGCAGAGAGCTGATATCATCACTCCATCATCTGCGTTTAACGAAATTCACTTTTCAGAAATGTAAATCATTTGCCTTTTGGTGATTTTACCACGTCTGCACTGAGTTGTTAACATAGAATACTTTTAAGAAAGATCCATTCTGCTTCACCAGGTATCAGTGCACACCGTGACTTCCTTGTCGTGTTGTGACAACACTGGACAACTTCTGGGGAGCAGCTCTCCTGCCCCAGGTGGTTTGAAGAGCCATGATGCAGAGATGAGTGTTGCGAATCAGCTCAAATTGGTTTCATCCTGCCCAGCTGGTGTGAGATTTGCATACTCCAATTCAGGCTTGCAAAGAAACCTGGACTCCAGCTCAACGTTTTTCTATGTTCACCATGCTCAGCCCTTGTGTACCAGCAAACTCATACCCCTCTGCTCAGCTCTGCGATGCCGGCTGCATCCCCATGGGAGCAGGAGGTCCAGCCAGCCCTGCAGGCAGAGGATGTGGGTTGTTTCTGCTGGAGGTATGGTCCATGTCCCCAAGCTACGAATACATACAAGATTTTAGGGATTACCAGGGTGTGACATGCTGGGGAGACCTAAAGCCTGGGTTGGGAAACAGCTGGGGATGGCCACTTGGATGCCTCACTTTGCTGGAGAGAAGCTGGGCCTGCCTCAGGCTGGCACTGGCTGTGCATCTGGGCATGAGTGGGTCCAGGCTAAAACTCTACAAGGTGTTGGGCATCATATGTGAAAATGTGCACGTCGGCAGAGCCCTAAGCACAGATTCCCTTCATGTCCTGCAACACATGCAGCAAGTGACTGGGCACGGCACCACAGCTGGTGCTGCTGGAGTCTGTTTGGGGCTCCAGAAATCTGGACACATCCCTTCAAACTGAGGTCCTTGGGGATACCCCTGTGAGATGGCACTGATAGGGGCTCAGAAACACCCGGTAATGCGTCAAGAGCTGGTCAAGTGCCTGGGATGCACAGCTTGGGCAAGGAGGAGAGCCATGTGGGAGCTGAGATAGTCCAGTGATGAGCAAAAGCTGCCACGGGACAATGCCATATATCTCATTTTAGTGTTTACAATAAAACCCACGTGTATCATAAATCTGGCAGCTCTCAGGGAGACAAAACTAACCCAAACAAACCCCTGCTTTGTTTGCATTTAAACCCAGCTTTGGTCCTCGAACAAAACCATTCTGTCTCATGGAAACAACGGGGGGAAACTGAGGCACAGAGAAGCCCCCGCCTCCCAGCTTCCATTATCATCAACTTGCACAGCTGCGAGAGCAGCGATACACACAGGAGCACTGGGAAATGTTCCTATTGATCGGAAATGAATAATTATCACCCGCTCCCTGTTCCAGGGCCTCGCGGTGAGCGGAAGAGCGGAAGCACTAAGCGGGATTAATAACTACTTTTCATTACTTTTAATGCAAACTATTGATTTTAAAGTGTTGTAGGGTATGACAGTTTATTACAATAAGACAATAAAACAGACTATATGAAATAATTGAGAATAATCTCTTCCCTTTTCCTGCACGACGCGAGGACATTATGTTCTGTGCATGTGGAGACATTTATGGCAAACTCTATCCAGCAATGGCAGCTTAAGCACTCTATAAAACAGCACTTTGGAGCTGGAGTATTATAAATAATAGGCAATAAAACTGGTAAATGGGGCTTTAATTTGATTCCATTATGTCACCGAATGACAGCAAGGCGGGGGCAGAGCAGCGAGGGGACGCGGCGCCGCGCCGGGTTGGGGAGCGCCGGGTGCGCGGCGGCGGAGCGGGACGCGGCGGTGCCAGCGGGTCAGGTCGTGCCAAACCCCAGCCCAGGCGTGGGCTCAATCCTGGCAGAGTCCACGCAGGGCCCCTCAGCGCTGCCAGCACGGGAGGTGACAGCAGGAACACCTCTGTCACAATATTCAAGGCCCGCAGAGGATGTTCCGGTACCATCGTGCCAGGCACTACCCAAGTGTTTAGGTGCCACCCCAAATCCCCCATGCTGCTGCTTGTCCCCAGCTCCCGGAGATCTCCTTTTCCACGTTTTCTTCCCCAGGCTGGCTGCCAGCCAGCAGCGAAGCCTGGAAGAATCTTCTGTGTACCATCACCGCTTCCCCCCCCGCAGACGTGGGGACACCCCGGGCAGCGGGATGGCGGCCAGGGGACAGCCCCAGACCCCAGGGTGCTGGCGCAGAGCTCCCGGCTCCCTGAGGGTGCTGAGAAGAAGCCGCCGCTGGCTGATGGCCTTGCAGGGCCCAGTGAGATGTGAAATGAGCCGGGTGTCTCAGCCCAGTGGTTCCCACTTCAGAGCTGTTCCTGCTAATTGGGTCCCTCCTTGTCAAGGCTGTGGATTGAATGCACCAGGCAGACCCTGAGCCAAGCGTGAGGGGCTGAGGAAGCCCTGGGGACATCCCGGTGCCACGGTGCATGGTTTCCAGCCCATCACATACCCAGCTCTTGTGCTGTCCGCACACCCTCAGCCCCTGGGTGCTGCCTAAAAACACCTCCAGCAAGAGGGGCTCAAAGGCTTCGGTACAGGAACACACCTAGGCAGGGGCTGAGCTTGTTGCATGGATGTTTCCTCTCCTCTCCCTCAGGTCTTAGCAACCCCAGAAGTGCCAGAAGGCCCTGGGAAAAAGAAGGGGGAGTTCACTCTGCTCCTGTGGGGTAACCCTGTGCCCAGAGCATGAAATGAGGCTGGGCAGGGCCTCCACGGACCTCCACGGCCCAGTGGGATGACATTAAATAGCAGTGTGCTGGCCCAGGTAACGTGAAATTGGAAAGGGCTGGAAGGGAGTGAAGGGCCAGAACATCACAACAGGTGGGGTGGCCACATCTGGCCCCAAATCACCCACACGGGCTGGGCACTGGGGTGCTGGGAGCTGCATTTTGCTGCCCCATGGGGCTTCTTCTCCCCCCTCCGCACCACAAAACAGGATGTCTCCCAGAGCCGTCTGCAGAGGCCCCAGCACCCATCATTATTATTTTCCTTCATTATTGTTGTGAGGATTTTTGCAAAGCGGGGGAAAAGTGGGTCAATGGCACTTCATTTTGTTTTCAGTTCCAAAAACCCAGCTCTTCCCAGATTCTTCTATAGAGAGTCTCAGTGTCTCTGGGGCTTTTCTAGCCTCTTGCCTAAGCATATAATCAGGCAGGACTGTGTTTTAGAGAGGGGATTATGCACACAATAGAGCAGAGGAGCCCCATCGGAGCTATTCCAATCTATTAGGAACTGCACTCTACCCAAAATAAACAACACAAGGAAAAAAACAAACTGCACTAACTTGTGTGCACGTGCTGTGCTGGCAGGGAGGAGGTCTGGGCTCGGGGTTTTAACAAGCTCTTCTTTTCAGTCCCTGCATCAGGATGTCCCTCGCCCGCTGCCTTGAATGCTGAAGAAGTTGCAGGAGTGAGCATCAGCCATGGGAAGAAGTGGCCATGCCCACTGCTGAGTGCCCGCGACCGCTAGCTCAGTACAGAGCTCTGAGCTGGAGGAGATAGACTTTTTCTCAACCAGGAGAGAAAAAGCTGCTGCTAGGACCCATCCTAGGAAAAAGATTGCAGGGAGCGAGGGGATGCTGGAGGTGGGAGAGACCTGTGGAAACAGGAGAGAGGCGCCGCAACCTGCGCTGGGTGCAGAGCGCAGGTCCCCCTGCTGCAGCTCCAGGGGTCTGCAGGAAAGGGGAGCGGGAGCGGGTGGCTGGGAGCAAACAACAGCAAACAACAACCCTGCTCTATTAGACCCAAGCATCCTAATATTACCAGGAGCCATGCATTTGCCTGCTCCATGGGGGTGCTCATGAAAAATAACCATTTGGAGGCATTCAGGCGCTGTGAGAGCTGCTGATGAAAAAACACCCCACGCAGATCTCTTTCTCCAGCTTTCCGTTTTATTTGTTTTCTTCGTGAACCCAAAGAAGAGTTACAGCAGGGATACAGCTTTCTTCACACCCTTTCTTACTTACTCTAGTAAGTCCACCAGGAAATGAAGAGCGGCATGCCCTGACCACACAAGCTCCTGCACACACAGCTGCAGCTTTTAATTTCAATGCGAGGGTAAATTGGCTTCATCTCATCATGGGAAGGCTCATTTTAAGCCCAGAAACAGCTCTCCACACTTTTTCCCTCCTAGGGTGCACCCGGAGGAAAACAAGCAGTCATCTGTAATCACATGGCTAATGAGGGATATTGATTAATGAGGCAGAGGGAGGCAGGGCCAGGCACAGCCCGTACGGGGCAGGAAGGGGCTGAGCACAGCCCCTTAGGGGTGTTTGGTGAGGTGGGAGACTGCAAGGGGAGAGGGCATTCCAGGAGATGCTGCCAGCCCCTGTATTTGAGGAATCAAGCTGAGAAGGCAGTGAGAAGGAGGTGTGAACATTTTTCTGCTTGCCTGGGGAAGAGTTTGGAGATGGGAAGCTGGGCCAGTGCGGACAAAGGGATGTTTCTGCATTTGCTGCCTCTCTCCCCCTGCGTGCTGCCTCCAGGCCACCCGAGCTGAACGCTCACAGCTTGCACTGAAGTGTTGGAGAACTGAAAGGGCCTGAGGCTGTGCTGGCTGGTCCCTGGCATCTTGCATTTCAAATGCCCTCAAAATGATGGATTTGATGCTTCCTCTTTTATTTATCACATTTAAAGCATTTTTGCCAGGGGGGGTAGCTCAAGAGAAGACACAGCTTATTTTCCTGAGGATCCCAGGGGCTGGGCTCTCTCACAGCTGCCTGCAAAGCAAAAGACAGGCGCCCACCAGCAGCCAGGCGTGCAGCAATCTGCCCTCCTGGGGGGCAGAGAGGGGCCAGGGGCAAGGCAGGGAGGAAAGGTCCACCTGGCTCAGGAGCAGGAGGCGGCAGCCAGCAGGGAGTCATTTGCAGAGCTTTCCTCCTGGCCGCTGGGCAGTGATTATCGATGCCACGCAGCTGTAAATGTTCTCTCGGCGGCCGGGACCTGGGAGCGGAGAGTGCGGCTCAGCTGAGTGTGTTATTGGATTAGCAGCTGATTAGAGCTGTTAAGAGTCCACTCTTGAATAATCAACATGGTGCTTTTTGGCTGCTGTGCGGCGGTGGGAGGGGGAAGGAGGCAGAACAGCTAGGCTGGCTGCTGTTGGTTTGTGGCTAAGCCCTGGGCACTGCTGTCAGCAAGCCCTGCTCAGCGGGCAGACGTGGTGCCCACCTTCCCCAGGTCCAGGCTTTGAAAGCTCAGCACTGATGGGATGTGGGGTTGCAGGGGGACCCCTTCTTTCCCTGACATATATTTCAGGCCATAATGTTTCCTACCAGCAGGGTTAGGATCTGAAGCTTCTTATCCCTATGGGAAGACAACCGTGCAGCTTGATGGTGTGCTGATACTTGTGGTGGGCTCGATCCATTGTGAACCCGGGTAAGAATGTACTGCACTGTAGACTGCGTCTGTCTGCTTGTGGTGCTGGAGAAGGGAAGTCAAGTGGAGGAGGTCCGGGTCTCATAGGGAGATGGAGGAGCTGAGTCCCTCTACTGGGCTAACACAACGGGTGGAGGTGGTGTGGGCACCTTGGGGTCCCACAGCTTGCAAAAGGGGACTCCCTGGGCAGGGTGAAAAGGGCAGGGGCACTCTTCTGGTGAAGAGTTCTTCTAAGCGCCAGTGAGATCAAAGCTCCCTTAGCAGGGGCTTACAGTGTTGTGCTTTAGTGTATTCCTATAGAGACCAGGCAAGGCAGAGGCTGAAGGGTGAATCTGAGCTAGCAAGGCTAGGCTGGGAATGCTTTAAATGAAGAAGGCACAGCATTCTCTGTCCTTTGCTTCTCCTCCAGACTGACACCCAGCAGCATGTGGGTGAAGAACAGATAAAAAGCAGTGTGCCTCCTGGCCCTCCTCTTTCTCTTTCCCCTCATTATAAATTTTTAAGGTTGTTTTGGCCTGTTATTCAGCCACAACTTCGCCTGGAGAAGTTTCCTACAGCCACCTTGCGGCAGGAGCCGTCCTGCTCTCCTTTGATGTGTCGGTCTGCTCCCCGGAGCTGAGTCTTCCTGGTGCTCCCTGGTCTGGAGAGCTCAATTCACCACCAGCTTCACACACCCTGCTTTTCCCCTCAGTCACAGTGCTCTTGTTCCCACTAAAATCAATGGCATGGCAACTGTGTGAGCGAGGGGAGAATTTGATATTACAAGGAATAACAAATCACAGGCATATCAAGTGTGCCCTGATATCCAAGGGCACTGAGCGGCAAGGACCAAGGAGATCCCTTGCTCGCTCTCTCTCCCTCTGCCTGTCTCTGAGGATCAGCATTCTCCTTCCAGAGACCTGTAGGGGTCACAGTTGGATTGTACAACAGGCTGTGAGCACGTCCTTGGGAAAGGAAACCATTTCTGCTGAAGTATCAACCAGAAAGCCAGCAGGAGGCCCAGTGCCCTCTGCCCACAGGCCACTGCCTCAAACCCCTCTCAGAAGCGGGCTCCAACCCATCCTCTGCCTCTTTCTGCCACTAAGGCCCAGATGTCTCCCATGGGATGTATTTCTTAGCTTCAACATAGTGAAACCAAATGTGTTCCAGGCTGGAAAGAGCCACTCTCAAGTCCATGCACAGGAGGGTGCGAGGAACCAAGACTTTATTGGGACATTTCTATAATGGAGAGCGAAGAGGAGAGGTGATGCTTTAGATAACATGATTTATACCTGCACAGTGCTATCGAGGGAAGGGAGAGGGACCTAATTAGTAACTTAGTAACTTGGAACCTAATTAAAGAGGCTCAAGTGAAGACTTCTGTCTGTGTCCAGGTTTCTTGTTCGTGTGAGTATTGGTGGACCATCAAGGTTGGTGCGAAGGGGCTTTGCTTCCCGTTTGTCTAACCTGATCTTACTTAAAACCAGGTAGTACAAACCTCAAAAATCAAAATCCAGGTGGTGGAATTTGAAGAACTTCAGGATATGGGCAGACGTCCACTGAAGTGAAATGGATGTGGCAGCTCTTGAAACCCTGACCTGGTTTCCTCTGGGATCATTGCTCGTCTCTGCAGTTCCCTCATGGGGCTGTGCACATCCATCTTAGCTTCCAGATTCAGAGCCTCCCGTAACAGAGAAGTCACGGGACATGTGCAAGACCAGGCAGCAGTGTGCTAGAGGTATGGCCTGTGCCTGGACAGACTCCTAATCCCCACGTGAAAGCAGATGACTCAGCAGGGTTTTTCTGCCATGATTGCACCAGTCTGGTCTTTCTTCCTTCCACTGGGTAGCAGAAAGTCTTCTTCAGGTGAGCCTGACCCAGTCTCCATCATAAGGAGCAGCCCAGAAACAGCATCACTTGTCTTCATTCTCCAAGGTCCTTGTGGACACACACCCACAAGAACTCTCCAGTCACTGTCAGAGATCCCTTCCCATGCCTGCACTGCACCACAAATTAGGAGCTGGCCATGACGCTCACAAGGATGGACCCGTTCCACTGTGTGATAATTAAATTGCCTGTAATTATGTTCTTGACAAGTGAAATACAGGCAGTAAATGATCCTAACATTCTTTGCTCCCTCCCTCTTCCCAAGACTCCCCCAGCTGCCCCTCCCCTCTAAATGCTGAATTATTTTACAGTTGATAGTTCCTTAGATTTGCCGACCTTTAAAAGCTGAACACTACATGCCTGTTGAATTTTAATCAATTTATTTTTTTCAACTGGAAATGTCAGACTTCTGTACGGAATTACTTGGTGCCGGCTGATGTGACAAAGACTCAAAGTTCAGCATCTGAAGCCGCGGAGGAGCAGAGAGTTGCGTGCATTAGCACAGATAATTTGCAGGATGTGAAAATGAGAGCAGGAGTGAGGGAGCATATATTTTTCATTAGCTTTGGTTTAGAGGGTTCGGGGACCTGCATTTATTTCATCCAGTGAACTCTGGCCTCATTAAATCCAGACCGTGGTTGGTAATGACTGGAAGTAAGAAGCTGTGGAGGCCACTAAAGGGCAGAAGGCAAAGTGAGTTCTTTGCTGGAGCACGGAGAGAACCTCGGTGTATGCGGTGACAGGGGGGGAGCACCAGCCTCTGCTGTGTCTGCTCCATGGTACCGAGCACAAGAAGGTGCCAGTTGCCCCAGCCATCCACCACCCTGCACTGGTGCAGTTCATTAAGGCACGTTATACCACCTGCTTCACGCTGCTCCAGAAGACCTGAAGAGCCCAGCAAAACTTCCACTTGCAGTGTAGCTTTCCCAGCCCAAGTGAGAGGTTGATTAAACTTCTCAGTAGCATTGAGCTTGGCCGGCATTGCCCAGAAGGATTAAGCATTCCCCAACTGGAGCAAAGCCCATCCAGAA
The DNA here is from genome assembly GCF_964034855.1 of Anser brachyrhynchus. Lineage (NCBI taxonomy): Eukaryota > Metazoa > Chordata > Aves > Anseriformes > Anatidae > Anser > Anser brachyrhynchus. The sequence continues at coordinate 8,452,606 of NC_137712.1, read as the reverse complement.
AGATGGGAAGAGGTTTACTTGCAAATACAGACCTGCAGACTGATTCCTCCTGGGCCGTGAGCACACACCAGTGAGGAACCCTGCTGTCCTTACAGGGATTTGCTGGCCTTCACTGTGACTTTGGCATTGTATTTGTGAACAGTGGCTACAGCCAGGGCAATGCTGGGAGCTGCCCTGCCTCCTTTCTGAGCAGGAATTTCTCTGTGGTCAGTGGCTAGGTAGCTCCACGTTAGTCCTGTCCTGCATCACCTTCTTCCCTACTCTGAGTCGTTTGAAGCAAAAGTTATCATCTTCTGTTTTTCTTGTATCAGCGGCCTCTGGTGTTTCCCTGTAGCGCTGTAGTCTGTTCTAATCCTGGGCCGTGACAGCCTACAAACAAGTTTCTGTCCTATTAAAATTTAATTCCTTCTTTGGAATAGAGACTTCTCATCGCACAGAACCAGATGGATAAATGTTTGCTAAGGTGACAAGGATTGAGTATATTTAATCTTCTTCCTTCTCTTTAAAAAACTGTGCCCAGTGTCGCCTCTTGGCACAGGTACCTTAAAATCAATAATGAACCTTGCAAGTGGATCTGTGATAAAATATGGTCTATCCTTCTCCATTGAACTGTAATAAGCATCTTTTTCAAAACCGTGCATGCGCCTACATGCAGCAAGAATAATGTGGTGGCTGCGTAGGTTCAAGGAAAGTTCCAGTGCTTTGGTCTTCCTGGAGACTTAGTAAGTTGAGGTACACCTCAAATCCAAGTATTTTTCTAGGGTTACAGACTGCATTTAGTAAGAGATGTAACTTCTGAAAACTTGTCAATGGAAAGGGCAATGCTTTGTGTGTTCTGGTCCTACATCCTCTCTAAAGCTTTGCAGCTGTCCAAGGCCATGGTCAAGGATCCTTTGGTCTGAGACAACACCGCAGACCTTTTGTTATGCTCTCATTTTCCTGAAGTGGGTTCTAATTGGAAAATACTCAAGGATTGACATCAATTCTTTCTGGGGCAAATAAGCCAGGTTAGATGAGTTCCCAACTGGGAGAAGCCTAACGGGCAGGGAGATGCAAAACTGAGTCATGGTGCTGAGATGCATGGGGCTGCCACCAGGAGAGTACAGACTCCCTGATTTACACCAGCCTTGCTCTGAAGGAGGCTGAGGCAAAGGCTTGTATCTGTGTTTTCCATGTCTTAGGTGGCTGTGCTAATTACCATTATATTGACTCATCTGAGGGAGCATGTTTCTTGGGCTCTTCAGCCATTGAAATTTTGAAATTTCATTTTTGCTCTGAGGAAGATGGAAAATTCCTTTGGAATTCTAAGTTTTGCAAGCAAGGGAATCATGGAATCGTTCCTACTGTGTAGCTACTTTTTTTTTTTTTTTTTTTTTTTTAGTTTGCAGGTCCTTCTCCAACTCTCCCATTTGAGAAGTCCTTAGAGAAAACTGAGTGTATGGAAAGCAGCCCAGGCTTACTAACTCTTCATCAGTATTCCCTTTAAAGAAGGCAAATGTTATTATCCCCTTTGCCAAAAGGGAGTGTGAACACATCTGCTCCTCCACCCACCCTCTTGGCACCCCCTCCCAATGCAAACTCCCACAGCTCACCCTCTGTCACAGCTCGACAGCCCATTACAAATGGCAGTGTTTAAGCAAGGTCTTGCTCTTCGTTTATAGCCCTCTCAGTCACTCCGATGGGTTCCTTCCCTGGCCTTTCGCAGCCTCTGTTTGCTGCAGGTTAAGAAAATGTCAAGCTCATTTGGAAGTTCATTGCCCCTCCTCGCTTTGCTGCAGCCATTAGTGGTCCTCTCCTGGCTGCAGGAGGCTGACATTTACATCGCAGGCTAGGGTGGGAATAATTGCAGTTAAGTCGGACTTTGTTAATCACCAGTTATGTCCACCTTCAGAAATCAGCTCAGGTGGCCCGAGCTTATTTTCTTCATTTCCCCTCTCTCACACTCTCATCTCCCTGTCTATCCCTGCCTGATCCTCTGCCCTCCCACCCCATCTCCGCTTATTTATTGACTGTGGTGGTAAAGTGTCACCCAATTAAAGACAGAAAAGAAGAAGAAGAAGAAGAATTTTGGAGACAAGGTCGGATTTGTGTGAATTTACTTCTCTTTGTACATGATCATCCCTTCCAACTCTTCCCATCCCTTTTGAACCCACTGGGGAAAAGCCAAAGGCAGAGCTAGCGATGAAGAGGGTTGGAGTATGCAATCAGTCCTGCTCGTGCTGGAGATCCTTGGGCACTCTGGTCTTCGGGGGTGAGGTAACTTCAGGAAAGAAAGCAGGTGCTGCCCGTTGCATTTTTCCTAATCCAAACACAGCATTGAGCCAGAAAAGGGAGCTGGCATTTCCTGCTACTGGTGAGTCTCATGCACGCGGTGCTGTTTGACAAAGGGATGGATTAGGTGACCTCTGCAAGTCCTGTTCATCCCCAATTTTCTGTGATGCTGCAAGGGTGACATTTAAGGATGAGATCAAGTCTGGAAACAGTGGCTTCTGTGAGGCTCTACTAATCACAAGCTTCATTCAGATTTGAAAATGAGTTTTGACCAGGGCTATTGATTTCCCTTCTTGCTTTGCTTTTTCGATGTGTATGCATATGTGTGTGTTTGCAATTTTAACCTGAAAGACTGGAAGGCACCACTCCCCCCCTCTTCCTGACTTCTGTGCACCCCCCCTTTGAAGCCCCAGTAAGGGACTTCATTAAAAAAAAGCAGACTGCAGCAGTCAGGAAGTGAACGGGAGGAGAAGTAAGAAGAACTGATGAGGACAGCAAGTGTTTGAAAGCTGAAGAAGAAGGGGAGGAGCTGTGCCAGATGTTGCCAGCTGTTGCTCGGTGCGTGGGTGTCACACCAGCCCACCCCAACGAGAAGAACAAGCCCACAAATCAAGGCATTGTGCTATGGCCTTGCTGCTGTCCTTCCCTATTTTAGCTGACACCTCGCCCCAACCCTCTTTTTGTCCTGCTCTCGTAGTCTTTGTTCAGCAACATCACTCCTGGGTGCTCTGCTCTGTGCTCTGGCCCTCACAGTGGTGTCTGATCGCTGTCAGCCAGCTGTTAACAAATGGGAAAGGGGAGTGGGGGAAACTGATCTTTATTCATATGACTGAAGTCCTCTAAACACATGAAATCAATCCAGCCTGTGTGTTTTGCGTATATATATAGAAAAAAAATCTGCTCATTTCATAGTCTCCCTTTTCCCTTCTTAAAATTTGCTCGTTTTCCTGGAGTGACACTTTGCTCTGTCATCAGAAAGGGAGTGCTGACGTGTAATCCTCCTCCTCTATGTCACATTGCTCCCTGCGTACATTTGTCTTCTGCTGGCACCCAGAAGGTTTTCTCTGAGGTGTCAGGATTTTCTGAAGCTCCCCTAGGCAGAAGCAACTTGACCACAACTCAATGGGCAAATCATGCCAAAAATCACATCAGTCCCTTCCGTGCCTTCCTTTCCTTTCTCTCCCATTTGAACAAAGAATTTTAGTGATGGCGTAAAAAGGAATCATTTGTATAGCCAGAAATAAAAAGTCGGTTGTTCATCTAACCCTAGATCTACTCCTTATTTAAATTCATTATGCCATCTTTATTCCTCTGATCACCTACTATTTCTCCCCAGGACCTTCACCTTATTCTGTGTCTAACACTTATGCCTTTTGAGAGTGGACTAGTGAAATGCAACGTAGGAGACTGATGTCTGGAGTACAGTCACTTCATTTTGTGCAGAAGATGATCTTTTCTCTTTTTATCTCTGCTGGTTCCTCCATGACCCCTCTGCCCCAATCTCTATTCCCACTCCTTCTCCCAAAAGTCAGGAGAAGAAAATGAAAGCTCCTCTGTCCCTGCAGCTAGAAAGGTGTGCCCCTCTGACCGCAAGCTCTCCTGCAACCTTTCCACCGCATGTAAATTTTTATAGCATATCAATAAAAGGATCTTGAGGCCAAATGGAAATCGAGCAGCTGCCTGAACTGCTTCAGGGCAAGGAAACCAAAGAGTTTTATTATTATTATTATTATTATATTAAACATTCATATGAATGACCCAATCAATTTCAAGCCTCTTTGTTCTGTAACCCTTCCCAGGAATCCTGGTGCTCCAGCCATGGGACCAGCAGCTCTGCCCTGGGTGCTGCAAGCACCGCTCCTCACCCTTGGGTCCCTCCTCTCCCCCTGGGGTTGTCATTTTGGGGAAAGACCAGGGAAAGGAGCAAGTGGCTCACCAGAGGGCTTCTCTTCAGCCCACGCAAAGCAGACTGAGCCCATCTGAGTGCTGCTGTGTCTAATATTGGCTTTGCATAATGTGATTAATTGATGGCTTTTCAGAGTGTGTAACTAGCACTGGACTGGAGTTCGGTGCATTTCCATTTCGAAGACTCTAGCTGGAGACCCTCAGCTTCATTGTAGTGATCAATATTCTGACCAGAGCAAGGATGAGCCAGCTGCACACCTCTTGCAAAGCCACATGGGCCATGCCTCATCTTTATTCTCCTTCTTAGTTCCTTGACCGTTCACCCCTCCAGCAGCAATCAGCCTCTCTGGCCCTGTCATTATCCTTGCTGTAATGATGAAATAATAGCTTGCTGCTTCGAGCTTGCCATCAGGATTGTCCTGAGTGCAGATGGCCTGCGATGCCATCCAGGCAAGGGACCTTGCCAGGGGATGTATGTGCTGGCTGCAAGAGCATCTGCAGTTTCAGTGGTCCAGCTCAGAAGTCCTTCCTCAACGGGGTTTCTGCACAGACTTCGGGGGCAGAGCTGCAAGCAGGCTGGGCTTCGGATGCCATGTGTATCTGCAAGGGTGCAGACCCATTCCTTCCCTCATTACCTCATTGAAAAACATCACCCTGAATGTGTTTAGTGAGTTCTTTTGATGGGGTGTCCGATTCTCGTAGGGAACCAGTCTCGTTTTGGTCTCAAGCATGGTCTCTTGCCCGAGGAAAAACTACTTTTCCTCTCTGTGTATCTCTTCACCTCTTTTACTATTATATTTTATTATTATTATTATTATATTTTTATTATATTTCATTTTTATATTTTTATTTTTACATATTATATATATATAATTTTATATTATTTTATTATTATTTTTGGCTGCCTTGACATCGCTGACTGCAAACTTCATAACACTAAGGTTACACAGCACTTGGCATGAAGAGACGCCATGGTCCTACCTGAGCAGCGTGAGTGCCTGGATGGAGGAGCCGGAGGAGCTGGAGGAGCCGGGTGTTGCAGAGCATCACACACTGCCCTCCGTGCTGAGTGAAGCCTTTCTTCAGAGTTCAGCATCTGGAGGGACTTCGTTTCCACCTGTTTCCAAGCTCCTAAGAGCTAGCATCCATTGCAAAATTCAGACCAACTTCGCTGCCCATCCGCCTCTTGTTTATTTGTTATTTTAATCTTCCTCCCTGGTCTACAGTGTGAAGAGAAAGGGCTGATTGACAGCTTAACTGTTTCAAATCAATAGAAAGAGCACTCGGAGATTAAAGCAATTTAAACAAGGTGTTTATGTGGTTTGGAGCTAAAACTGCACTTGAAGGAAACAAGCAGAGGAGACGAAGGAAGTGGGTCAGCCAGGAGACACATGGAAGCTGTCTGGGCAGAGGTAAGATTACAACAATAGGCTGGGATGGCTTTTTCATCAGCAAGAGATCGCTGCTTTCCATAAAGGAGGCCTAATCTCAAAATTGCTTTAGCCTCCGACTGATTGTTCCATCAATTTAAACACGCTGGCCCTGCCCCTCTTCCTACCCCCACGCTCTCTAATCTCTGGTGCCTCTCTCTCTCTCATTTTCCCTCATCCCCACTTGTTGAAATGGGGCTGTAGAGACAAACCCCCTCCCAGTGAACACCTAAAAGAGGTCCCCTGGCTACGTTTGGTTTGCTGGGCTGGAGAATAGAGGCGAAGCCCCAGCAGCACTGCGGCTGGAGCCTGGAGCTGATGAAGTACCTCAGGGGCAACTCTGAAGCGTTCACAAAGATCCCATTACATTTTTAATCAATGCAAAGGCCCTGTCCCCTTGCTAAATTACTTGATCTCCTCCCTTTCCCAGGCTTTTAGGTAATTGCTGTAGATGAGCACTACTTCATATCAAGGATAGCTGAGCCAGGGCTATTGATCAATCCAAACGTGCTGTTGGCATGGTTTAGAAGAGCTTTACTAACCTACCCCAGGGGCAGATCAGGTTTTTGAGTCAAATCAGGCGAGTTTCATGTTCTTTCTATTTTACATAGCCCTAATGAGGTGGTAATTCAACCCCTCCTTCCCTAGACGCCCACTGTACTATGGCAATAATTTGCCCTGGGACTTGCCAATTGTTCTCCAGTGACCGCAGAAGACATTGAGACAATTGTTTTATGCCAAGTGCTTGAGCTCTGGCCAGCTGAAGTTAGAGGGGGGGGCAGTGTGCCACCCAGGAGGGGGCAGCTCTCCCCGTGCCAGCTGAGCATCTGACCCCACTGGGAAGCAATCCTGAAGAAGAGGCACGGACAAACCGCACCAGAGGTGGAGTCCGAGAGAGAGCAGGTGCATGGGGAAGCAGGTGCATGGGACTGGAAGATGTGGTTTGTCTGTTTCAATAATTACCATATTAAAATTTCCTATAAATATGCAGTGTAGGTCAACAAAGACCCCCGGCCTCCAGTCCAAACACGAAGGTTGTCAGCAGCTAAGGGATGTCCTTTAGGGGCCACCACAGAAGGTAAGGAGCCCTCAGACCATCTATATGACAACCAGACCCTGCCATAGAGTCATTGCTGATTTCAATCAGTCTCAGGGAGGCAATGTCAGGTCCCAGTTCTTCAGCAAGGAGCTGAGAGCAGAGTGGGTGGTAAATTACTGTTTACTCTCCATGTCACCAGAAACATGCAGCGGGATCCTGCCTCTCCGGCTTTACAAGAAGAGCATCAAGTGGAAACACCTGCTCCTTTGGTGGGGGAACCGAGTGTGTTTCGAAGGCCATCCGCAGCGTCGATGTACCCTATTTCTAAGTGTTTATTATTTTCTTGGTGATAAGTGTCCAGCTGACATAGTAATTCACGTGGTGCCTCAAGAGCTGTCACAGCTCCGTGCAATTAGAGTGTGCTGCACAAAGGCACGCTCCATCTTCCTCGGCGACGTGGTGCTTGCAGGGATGCTGAGTGCCGCTGGGTTCATCAGCTTAATGTCAAGCCTTTCAGCTCTCCTGCCTGGTGCACTGGGAGCTGCTCACCCCAGCCCACAGCTGGTACCGCTCCTGGGCTCCCCAGGGAGCAGGTGTGGGGCCGTGTAGCTCAGATCCCAGGTCACTGGACGTGGGTGCAAGAATTCAGGTTTGTCCTGCCACAGAGAGATCAGCTTTACTCTTTTGTGAGTCCAGCTGCTGATCTCCACGACAGGGATCATCATAATTACTTGCCTTAGCATTGTTTGTATTTTTTTTTTTTAATGAAACTCCTGCCTGGTGTTTGACCCATATCTTTGGAAACGGACAGCTTGCTCTGGGGAAGGCCTGGTGGCCTGTGTGTGGAGGGGCAGGGCTTTGGGTGATGGTTAATTATAAGGAGCTTTGTTTAACAGCGAGGCTAGAGACCTGAGTGAGGTGTCGGCTGCCACGCAGAGCCCAGAGAAACCCAGGCACTGTCAGGGATTCACGAGTTGTGAACAGCCTTAGCACGGCCTGTCTCCGGTGGATGGTGTCCAGCTGAAGCTGTGCCAGCTGGGGCTGGGCTCCTGCCATCAGGTCCTGTCCTGCAGCCCCTGCGAGCTGCACGGATGGGGTTCGGCTGGGGGCCCCGGGGTGCACACGTACAGCTCATGGGATCAGCCTGACAAGGGGACTGTGACTGCAGATCTGCTCATCCGCAGTGGCAGGCACGGAGAGCTGGGAGGAAGTGCTATCCAAATCCACCTAGGAGAGCACGAGATATGCTCCAGAAAAGCTGGCTTTGACCCGACACCTTGCTTTTCATTTCCTGGCAGGTGTCAGCCAGGGCTGCTCAGGGGAGCTTTGCAGGGAGGCAGTGAACATTTGGGATTAATTCGGTATCAGGAAAAGCTTCTGCACAACCACCAGCCTCCCGTGGGCTACTCTCTCTGCAACGGGCTGGGAAGCTTGCTGGAAACGGGGTGAGAAAATCGTGAGATTTGAGGCTTTCATTCCTCCCCTCTCCTCTGTGCATGCTGGGTCCGTGCCATCCCTCCCTGCCCACCCCGGAGCTGGTGCACATGCATCACCTGCCAGCTGACAGACTCAGCAGTGACAGATTATCTAAGCTGGAGTAAGGCCATTTGGACCCCGGGAAACTGGTGAGGCTTGCAGAAGAGTGCAACGGCCGGCAGCAGGAGAGCGGAGCGGAGAGCTGAGCTTTCCTCTTGTGGCCCGAGAGGAGCCAGAAGCAGGAAGGGGCTGTGTTACTCCAGGTCCTCAGCTGGCTCCTCCTGCCACTCTTTTGGGCAGCTCGTAGGCTAAACTCTCACCTAAGCCCAGAAAATGCTCTCCAGCAAATGTCCAATCCCAAGCATCCACCTGTGTGCATAAGCAGTGGGGTGGCACTGCAAGTTGTCAGCCCTGCAGGGGAGGAAAAAACTCACGGCGCTCCATTGTGGTACCGTGAGCCCCTTTCCCCACATCCAGCATGCCAAAAGGCTGTTGTGTGGAGAAGGGGAAGCTGTAGGGAGATGCAAGTTGGATGTGATGTGACCGAGAGCCATGAGAGCAGAGCAAGGTCAGCTGTCACCTCCTCGTGCAGTATCAGCGGGTGCGTTTGCATTGCCAGCCAATGCTCGGTGCCAGTCTGCACCAGCTGAGCACTTGAGCCATGAGTTTTGTGTGCTGGTGGCATACAAAATGCTCCGCGTTTCACTGTCTTTAGCTTGTAGAAAGAAAAAGGATTGTACTGGAGCTATAGGAAGGATGTCTTAATCAAACATGCTGGATAAATACTGTGCCTTATTTATTAGGCTTTAATTCTCCACCAAATTAGAACCTGACTAAAACATGAATCTATTCTGCAGTTCTTCACATCACACAGAAAACAATGCCAATTTAAATCCCCATTAATTCAATTTTTGAAGGTAAAGGCAAGTGGAAAAGGCACTGAGTTCCCCCATGTCCTTAGGAACGTGACAAACCCAGCTGCCTCCCTTTGGCTGCTGGGGAGGAAGGTGAAGCTCAGCACCTGGGAGCACAGATGAACCATGAACTAGGGGAGGTGGAGGTACATCACCTAAGGAAGTGTCCCAGTGGATCACAGTGTGTGCTTGCCACATCCATGACATCCTTCCTAGACTCAGGAGGCCCTTCTATGATGGTCTTCCTCACGTGTATGTGAGGAGCTATTAGTGTAGAGAGTAGGGGCATGGCATTGGATGTCAAACGCCACGGTTCTCCCAGGGAAAAAGGAAACTGTGCGAAGGGACCTCCAGATTTCCAAGCTTATCTGATCTCATGGGTCTGTGAACATCTAGAGGATGAAATGACCTGTGTGGAGGCCTCTGGCTGCTCCTCATGCTGTTTGCCTCCACAGAAATACAGTTGCCTCCATCCTGCTTTTAGGAAGCTCACTAAATGTTGTCTGACATGGCAGTGACCACCCCTGGGAAAAGTGCCCTGCTGGATAGCCATCACTTGTCTCTCAAACCATGAGGCCCAGTCTTCAATGTCAACTGCAAAAGAGCCTCTACGAAGACGAAATACCAGCCGCAGAGCACCAAGTGCCACCAAAACCACATTCACTCCCTTCTTGTGTCTCCTGGCGTGATCCCCACCAGGGACGGAGGGAACCTGCTGGTGGGGGACGCAGTGGCTGCTGCATTTCAGGGTGCGGGCAGAATCCTGTCAACTAACACTACAGTGGGCTCTCAGATCCTGCAGGGAAGCATAATGTTGTTCAGTAATCTGAACGAGACCATGTTCATTGCTGTGCCTCACTGCACCAGCAAACAGCTGCATACATTACGGCGTCTGCTAGCAGGCAATTCCAGGGGTAATAGCAGTAACCCAGTCTAATATAACTCCCTGGTACTGTGAAAGGTGATGGGAGAAGATTGGGAAATTTCTTTCCTAAGGCTGTTCTTTCTCTGCATTCTGAAGTTGGAGATTTCTGTTCCCCCATTCACACGTATAATGACATGCTCTTAATGGCTGTAAAATTACTGAGCTCTTTTTTAACTCTGGCTCCAGCATATCACTCTCTGACCTCCCGCAGTACTGAATTACATGAGCTGACTACACAGGACACCAGGTGTGTGTTTTTTTTTCTTTTTCTTTTAACCTGCATTAAATTTACCTAACCATTAATCTAATGGAATAACACCATAGTTTTCATATTATGGGATAAGGCAAGGAGAGCAAGAAATTGCTTTTCACTATACTTCTTATAATTCTGAAATACTCCTGCCATTAACATTCCTCCCCAGGCTAAGTATCCTCTGAGAATTCTGGCCACACGGGGTGGTCATAGACAAACCCCATTTAGGCCTTCAATAGCCTTTGTTTCCCTTCAATTTTTTAATCTCAATTAAACGTTGACATCTTCCCCAGTGCGAAATGACCCAAAACATACAGTGGTACAGTCTAAGTACATCCAGGCTAAATTTGGCTGGACTTTTTCCTCAACAGCTGGGAGCCATGGGCAGTGGCTCTTCACCTAATGCAAATGATTTAAATCCCAATTCCCATCGCTCAAATTTCTTTCCCTTCCCTGAAGTAGTAGCGTTGTACTGTGACTGTCCAGTCAATATGCCCATGTCTTTAGGAATGTTTGAAGGTCCCCTTGCTATCATAATATTGATGATCTAATGTGGTCCAGTCAATAAAGTTTTCTTTGGGATGAAAACATTGCTGGACTACCTTCACAAGCCAAGAGCCCAGGTTGTTTCATCACTCCAGAGTATCAAAACCAGAACTCCCAATTGGTTTCAGCAAGCAAAAAATGACCCCATCCTTTTGTTGGAAAGACTGTTGGAAAGACTTTTCCTGACATAATTTTAATCAAATTTGATGTTTCCATTTGTTCATCATCATGTTCCTGGGGTGCTACAATCTTTGCTGATCCCAGCTTCTCATATCCCATCCCTTGATCTCTTCCCCTCTGGCCACTGCTCTGCCTCAGATCAGCAAACACCCCCCTTCGACACAATCAGATCTCAGAAAATCTTTTTTTTGAATCGGGAAGTCCAGAATGGTTGCTACAACAATATAACCCTGCAACTACAGAGATTCTCGGAGTGATCTTGAAAGGCAGGAGAGCATCATTAGCCATGTTTCACAGGTGGCAGGCACAGGGAAGGGAAGTGATTTATTTGAAGTTGTACCTCAGGGCTGAAGTACAGGCAGGAAAAGATCCCAGGAGTTCTGACTTTTAGTTCCATTACAGAGTGTAAGTGGAAACCAACCGAGTGCTTGCAAGCTTCTCCAGGTACAAGAAAGGCCAAGGCTGCTCCAGCAGACCTGGCTGGCTGCCAGCTGGAGAAAGAAGCACATATGGGGTCCAGCTAAAATAAATGAAGTCCTCTCGTGGGAGTTTCAAACTTAATCGGCTGTTTTATGACCAAGTAAGGCAGCAAAAATCTCTGGCCACATCTCTTCCTTACAGCTGAGCAGGCTGTGAAGTCCAAAGCAAGGCCCATAAACACCGCTTGTGCCTCCAGAAACCCTCTTTCTGGTTTGTGCTCAGCAAATCCTGCGTGAGATTGGCCTTTCTGCGTTTTGGTATGAATTCATCTTAGTGGCATTGGCAAGGGAAACCACAAAGATGAGATTTGTTGGGGCTGCAGGCCTTCTGCGAAGGTAAACGCAAACATATTTTCTCAACACTCACCCTGCATCCACCTTCCACCTCTGTGCAGTCAGCTCCAGCACCAAAAGCGAGCCTCTCTAGGTACCTACACACCAGGCAGGCTTTGAGAAGCACTATCAAGAAACCTGCTGTCCCCTAGCAGCTGTGACCATGAACAAGAGACATTCCCACAGCTTCCTTCTTTTTGCCCATATCTCCCCATATTTTTCAGCACCAGCATCACTGATTTTCTTTCTTTTATTTGATGTCTTGTTTCTCTTTCAATCTCCCTTTTTTCCCTCTCTTTTACACTCTTCCCCCCACCCCTGGGCTAAGCCATAACACCACTTTGCCAAGGCAGTTTGGCAAGCTGTACAGTCGGAATAAGTTGGAGTCAAGGAACCTGAGCTGTTTTTCAGTACTGATGTAATTATAGCCCTTGGGGAACTCGGCTGAGAGTCAGAGCCCATCTCTGAGCAGAGCAGCTGCTCCAGTGCAGGGCAAAGCTGGAAGTACCAAGGTGGATGTCCAACATGGGTGACGATATGGTGAGGATAAGATCTGGAAAAACAGCAAGCAGGATACAGAATATCTCCCTGGAGCAAGTTGCTCCAATAATTGTGCCTCAGCCCTTGCTTAATGCAGAGCCCAGTGGCCTATATTTGCAAAAGCTGGTGGCAAAAGGGACGAGAAAGCTCTGGGTATTTCAGAGCAGTCACAAACTTTCACGATAAGAGACATGCAGAGAGGTAAGGGAATGCGTGCACAGCGGCGGGCTGTGTAACACCAGAAGGCACTACAATACTGACTAGAAGAAAGCAGATATCCAACATGCAACCCCCACAGGGATCTGTCTACGCTTCCAGCATAATGATTGCTCAGAGTCAGTGCTCTTGTCACTAGCCTGGCAGATAACCTCTTGCCATCCTCCCTTCTAGTATGCCTTAGCTGCAGGCAGGATGTGACCCTTGCGGTGCAGACACACTGTACTTACACTGGCCAGTGCTTGGCAAGCAGGTACCAGGACGCAGCTCCTACTATAAAAATCTGACTGAAGACAGGCTTCTGACTGGCAAGGAAGAAATGCCCTTCTTCTTTTTCCTTTCACCATTTTCAGGGCTGCAAGCAGCAAATCAAACCTTTCCCTAAGTGCAGAAGTGCAGCCTGCAGAGTTTGGTGATAGAGAGGGCAGAGCAGGGCCCTGCTCCTGCGGAGTGTTTCTAGCAGTTTGTTTCTCGCTTGTTGTTCTGAAAATGCCTTGAGCTTTTTGTTCTTTCACTGTTGCTGAAGGTGGCAGACAAGCCAGCACTGTTGTTCTGCCAAGGGAGAGGAATAGAAATAAAAATAATAACCATGTGCCTTCACCGTGGCTTGGAGTCATGGGAGGGAGTACAGATTAAAGGGGGACCTGGGACCTGGTCTGCTGCCACCCCATCCGAGTTCAGAGGACTTTGTAACATTTTAAATACCAAATACAGCTTCAAGTAGTCTGATGAAGCCTGATATTTCCCCGTCAAATACCCAGGATAACACGAGCCAAAGCCCTCCCTCTGCACAGGTCTGGGTTGTATTTGTAAACAGGCAATCAGCTGGTGTTCCTCATCTCTTCAGAGTCCCTAACCCAGGATATCGCATGCAGACCTCCCTTCACCTGGCAACACAGACACCTACAGCAGAGTGAGCTATTCTGACTTCTGTAGACATCGGAGAGAAACAGATACCTCTGGTGTGCAATTCATCCCGTGCTGAAGCCTGACAGAGGTGAAATGAATCGTGCCCTTGATGTGCCCCTTTTCTCCTTGGCCTGGAGAGGCAGCCTGGTGCGATGCAGGCAGACAAACAGCACGGTGGGCATCCAGATGGCAGAGGGGAGGCTCTCTGGGCATCCCAAGGGAGACATCCCAGAATGAAGGCAACCAAAAAGGCTTATTTGGGAACCTTTACCCGCATTTGTACACACAGTCAAGGCCGTTCCCCAGCTGTTTAGCTATTAAACCACACTCGTGGTGCAGGCTCCCAGCGCATCCTCCTTTCCCTGGGGAGAGGCCATGCCTCGCGTGGTGCCCGCAGGTGGCCTGGGCTCCAGGTCCCCTCCACCCCAGCCCCACAGGGACCTGGTCAGGAACACCTGGCTGCTCTTCTGCTGGCCTCATGATGGAGCCAGAGCAGCGTGAGGACGTGGCACCGGGTGCCAGGGGAGCCTACCTGCCAGGGAAGGGGCGTGAGCGTCTGTGCAGCTCACTGTAATTTCTCTAATGGCTTTCTTTGGCTTGATAGATATTGAAGAAAGCTTGTTGCCGGGGCAATTTCCATGGAGAGATAATAAGAGATCATTTTCAAGTGAGCGAAACTTTAATGGCACATTGTGGTAATGAGGCAGCAAGGAGAGTAATGACCGGAGACCTCAGAGTGCGAGCACATCACGAGAAGGGGGAGGACTCGGAGTTCACTGCTCGAGGCAGACATTTGAGGCCTGATCTTTGTCCCCTTGAAGTCAGGCTGGAGTTTTGCTGCTAGCTACAGGGAGAACAAAATTAAGATGTACATGCTGGTAAAGGGGTTGGGTGGCTCCACAGAGATGCAGGAAGACCCCGGTAAGGCTCGGGCACCAAACACTCCAGCCTCCTCCTTCTGCAGAAGAGAGGCTGAAACAAAAGCTGGGGGAGAGCTGGATAATCCCACGCACAATTCTGTGCTTCCCTTCTGAAACCAACAGGAAATATTTTAACCTGTATGTGTTAAGAGGCTGTGTTCCTGGATGAGAGGAAAGGCTGTATATCAGAGGGCAAAGATGCCATCTGTTTTAAGCTCTGGACATCTCCAGAAATCTGCAGGAAGCAGGTCTGAAATTCAGGAGTGGTAGTGCTGGAGGGTTGGTGAGCAGAGATTTCGTGTTCTTTTCCTTGTCAGGTCTGAATATCAGATAAACCTGAGAAGATTTGCCCAGGAACTGACATGCAGAAGAGTGTGGATGTCCTGCCTCCACCTGAAGGCAGGAAGGTGTTTCATATCTCCCATGAATTCCCTGAATTCATCTCTGCAACGTGGTTTTGGCCTTCCTCTTGAGGAGGTCCCTCCATCAGCTACTTCCTAAGGGCAGCCAGAGCAAGTTGTTGTTTACCTCCCCTCCAAAGAAGTCGGGTGAAGGGTCTGCTTCCCTCCAGCCTCGTTAACAGTTGTTTCATTAATCACAGCTTTCTCTTCAAAACCAGAGACAATCTGTCCAATTAACATTAAAGCTCTGGCAGTCGCCTGCGACGCGGGGAACTTTGCAAGCAGCACTTTGACAACCGTCGCTAATAAGTCTAAAATTTCAAAAGCTGCTCACAAACAAAACAGCCCGGTCGCACCTCGTTAAAGCCCTGTGCCGCCTGTTTTCATGAGCAGCAGAGCCAGCCTCCTCTCTACCCGCTTTTATGCTGGATCTCAGCAGAGCCCAGGTCCCAAAATACTTCTCCTGCAGACCTCTGTCCACCACATCCCAGGGTTAACTGGGCAAATCCCTTCTCCTGCAGTGTGCCCCCCACCAGGCTTTAACACTGGACCACGCCTGGAACAACTCAGCTCCTACAACACGGAGCTGTAGGTCAGAAAGAATCAGCAAGCTGAAGTGTTGGTCCAGCAGAAAGGACCATTAGTAAGAGCTTGTAGGGGTCATGCCATGCGAGAAGAGAAGAATAGAAGTAGTAAGTTGTGGAGAAGAAGTTATCCAGTTAACTAGAAGCCTCTTAGTCTAACCTTGGCTCAAGATTTCAAAGTGAATTTTGAAGGAAAGAGCAATTAAATACCTGGAGATAAAGAGGAAATGAGATAAGATGCAACATGAGTTTACAAAATGCAGATTGTGTCAGACGAACACGATAGCTTTGTTTTGATAAGATACTTGATTTTCTAGACAAAGGAAATGCTGCCGATCTCCTTTATCTAGACTTCAGTAAGGTATCTGATAGGTGCCATGTGGGAAATTATTACTGAAGCTGGAGGAAATGAGGATTAGTAAACTGTAAGGTGAGGTGCAACCCTCTGGAGGGAATTTACTAGAAGAGTTTCTCACAGAACACCTTTGGAACTGATCTTCTTTTCTTCTTGTGTATCATCTCGGCAATGAGAGCACAATCCTGAAGCTGAAATCCCCCAGTGACACAGAACTGGAAGTTTTGTTGATGCAGAGGAAAATGAGAACACAAGTCTGTAAGAACTAAATGACCTTGAGAATAAGAATAACAGAAATGAGACAGAAAGCAAAAAGTTTGAGATGACAGGCCATGAATCTGAGGACTTGCAATAGCCTCAGATATAATACAGAAGATGGTGAGCAGCAAATGATCAAGGAGAAGATCTGTGTGCTCTAAGTGGCTGCAGACTAACTGAGACGTCAGCCACAGAAAGGCAAACGATATCCTCGGATGTATCAGAAGGGGTATTTCAGCAAATAAAGGTTAAAAATGATGTCACTGACTGTGGGTCTTGGTTTTTAAGGTCAAGATAAGCTTAACCTTGCAGGAATGCAGAGGAAGGCTCGAAGCTGATCTAGAAATGGAAAGCAGATCACAGAGAGGGGAGCAGAAGAGTCACGAAGAGCATGTTTAATTCAGTAAAACAGAGGTTGATACGGGTGAAGCTCCAGAGAGGTATAGGAGCTCTGTGAGCTGAGGGGATAATGGTGCTGAGGCACCCATGGCAGGAGCATGGTCAGACGAGAACTAGGAAAGAAGGTTCCCTGCCTGCTGGTGGAAGCTGCAGGGACAAAAGGAAAAGTTTTGGGGTCTGAGCTTTTCCTTTCACACCTGCAATGACAAGGAGTGGCCTTGCCAGCCCAGGAGGTCCCTGACACTCGAGTGTTCCCAGGCAGGGCACTTCTCCCTTGAGTTCTTCCCAGTACTCTGGCCAGCTTTCTCAGTGCTGATGCCCCTGCCAGTCCCTTCAGGCTCCTGCCAGAAAGCCAGTACATCAATGTGAGAAACTGAAGTTACGATTGCAGCCCATGTGGGAACATCTCAGCTCTAACGCAGCCAGGTCAGGTAACAAAATCAGGGAAAACAGATCAGCAAGAGAGTTAACATGGTGTAAGAACCCGAGCTATCTGACCGGGCTCTTGGTCCTGCTTGCTATCCTGCACTATCATATTTTTACTCCTTTGGTTAGCATTTCTTTCTTCCTAACTTACATCAATGTATTAGACATACACATCTCCATTTTGCTGACTAAGGATGCCTAAAGATGTTAAGCTGCCATTTGGAATCAGGTTTGCTGATACAATTTGTGCCGAGCATGTTTTCCCTCCTGTCTGTTGCTCCTGCATTAGACTCATTTTAACCAGCACTTTTTTTTTTCTTTTGCTTTATATTTGCCTCATTTTCAGGCCTTTTGTGAAACTGGGACAAGTGCTTTCTGATGAACCAGCTATAGATTTGAGGACCTTGCTGAGAAGGCTATTTACTGGGTGGGTATGAACTGGGCTTAAATTTAAAGGAACCATTAATGCCTTGTCTGGCACGGGGCTATCACACGTGTCACAGCTTTGATTATTGCTGCCTGCCATGCTGGGAGGTCAATGTGAGATGAATGAAGATTGGGAAACAGTCAGATTTGAGCAATCAAGGTGATATACCCTTGGAAGGGGGTGGGAGGGAGAGAGGGGAAGGCTTTGGTGATCTGGCAGGGTTTCTGCTCAGCTTTGGACCAGCAGCACACGTTATAATTTCATGTAGAAGCTGGCATTCTTCATGTTTCAGATTTTTTTTTATAAAGTTTTGTCCCCTAGTGTGATTTTTGCATTAGCAGTAGCCAGACATTGGGGAATCTGCAGGGCCCTAGGGAAGGAAGAAGCAGGAGCTGTGCATTCAGGGTTGTCAGTGACTTGTTGCCTCTTAAAAAATGCCAACACACCAGTCTGCAGTGGAGTGGGCGACTGCATTGTGCTGTGGACATGGGCTCTACCTGTCCGTCTGTACCATCGCTATAACATGCGTGCTGGAGCAGCTTGTCCGTTTGATGTACATGATGTATGTTAGGAACTTGGCTAAACTATAGTTGTCATTGTTATTTTCCTTCTGTGCAGATCCTGGCTCTTCAGACCCAAGTTCTTTACACACACAGCACAGGAGGGAGGCTGGTGTTCAGGATTTGGCCTGGGGGATGATGGTTTAGCCTCAGAGGGGATGGAGATGAGCAGTTAGGGCAGCAAGTGACACCTGTGCTCCTGTGCTACCTCTCCTCAATCCACTCTTGCCATCCACCCTAAGAAATGCCATAATCCCTGATTGTCAGAGCAGGAAACTGAGGCGCAGGGATTGAAAGCAATGGGCCCAAAGTCAAGGTTTACAGCTGTGAAAAGTATTCAGGAGTTTTTAGCATGTAATACTTTATTCAACATGATGTGAGAGTCAGGCTATCCAAGCGCAGTGTCTGAATGACAGGAGCATCCTTCCCCTGCCCTGCCCGAGGTGTCCCCGGCCAGCACACAGCTCAGTGACTTGTATCACCCCTCCTGGCCCTGCCAGCTCAGGACACCTCCTTAGAGAGGGTCTATATGGGGAAGACACCTCTGCTAAGGACCAAGTCCTCTTTCAGACACGTATGTAGAGTGTCAGGCTTAATTTCCCCATCTGCGCTGAGCCCCCTCCCTTCCTGTGGGATCACCACTTTGGCAGGTTGACGGTGAACCTCTGAGTGTCAGTATTTGTTCCTTCCAGAAAAGGTCAATGCCCAGCACTTCTGGGCAATGGCACCACGACCTTTTCAAAGCATGGACAGATGGAAGTGGCTCTGTGGAGAAAGGCCAGGGCAGGAGGGCAGCTGGCAGCCTTTCTAGAAGTCTATTTAAGTGGCAGAACATAAAAGTCTCCCAAACCCACACACATTTGCGCACATTTTAGGTGTAATTTTGGATGTCTTGGTTTCAGGATGAGACACAAAAGTCTTTGCTAACTGTCTGAACCCAGTGAAATGCCTATCTCACTACCCCACATGTTTAGAGAGAGGTTCAGGCCCAAACACACAGCTGAATTGGGCCCAGATCTGGAGCTGTTCCAGAGATGAAGAGAACAGACAAAGCAGATCCAACGCCCTCAAAAGCACACAGTTGGGGAAAATTGCCTTACTGGCCAAATGAGATAAAGCGCGGAGTAAGTTTAATTTCTGTGTTACATTCTTGTTAATAACAATATCTAATTAAGGCATCTGGTGACAAGTTAATGGGCAGAAAAGGAAAAAAATCAAGCAGGCTTTATTGAATTTTTCTTTCAACTCCAGCTCTCTGGATCTGAATGAATCCATCATCGGAGACAGCCTTGTGTGTCTGAGTCTGCCTTCATCCCAGTAGTGTAAGTTGTAGCTTTATTGTCTAGGATCTACCCCTTAAAATTAAACTCGTCATTCTTATGAAGATGATTGCTGGAAGGGGAGATTAACCTTTACGACGTGATGATGGAAGTTGTTGTTCATTTCAAGAGCCCATGAATATTACTGGGTGTAATGAAAACATGCAACAAGATCCCTGTCCCTGCCTAGGAACTTTATGTGTTCCTAAATAAAAGATGGGTGATTTATCAATAGCTGAGCAGTTAGTTTTGTTTGTTATGTGCTGCACATTCCCTTTTCTCCTCTTCCCTCTGGCTTGAGAAAGAGACAACTGGATTGTCCACAGCCTCTTGCAGAGGAAAAGCCCTTTGGTCTTTTCTTCTTGTTACCCTTTAATATGGCTAACATCAAGGCTGCGCATATCAATATTGCGAGCTCTGGCCCCTCGGATTGTGTCTACACCACAACCCAAAGGTTTACCACTGGCTGCTGCAGACAGACCAGAGTTAGCAGCGTGCTCAGGGAGGGAAGCAATGTTTCCAGGACAGTTCACCCATGGCAAACCTTAACCCTCGCAAATATTGTTTGAGTCCAGGAAGGACACAAATGCAGCCCTGACTAAACAGTCCTGTGTAAAATGACACTAAGTTGGTTTTGAGCTCCTCTGCATGTGATTGATCTCCTGTAACAGGACACGTGCAATTAACTGACAGCTCTGCTATTAATAAATATTCCTGAGAGTATGGATAAAATGAATTGGGGTCTCTGTGGATTATCGCCTTTCTCCATCTGACACTTCTTTAGATGAATGACATGGAACAAAAATCTTAAGAGTATATAATTGACTGTGTATTAGGGTTTATGAAGAGATTCCTACAATAAATGTCATGTTCCACCTGACGGAGTAGCTGTTATGTGAACATGCCAAAGTACCACTTTCCTTGCTATGATCTTTGTTCTCACTTGCTTTCTCTGCATTAGCTTAAAATCTCCTTCAGCCAATGCCACTGAATGCAGCCTGAATAATGATTTGAGTGGAAAATAAGGACGGGAATAAAGAATGAGATGAACACTTACTGTCAGAGGCCTCAAATTGAGCACCAAAGCAAAAGGAGGCCCTCTGTTCCAGAGGCAGAGAGTTTCTGCTGCTTCCACTAGCAACAGCTTCTCTGGAAACCAGGAATACTGATTTATGTCCTGTTGGAAATGGAGGACTCGGGCACAGCTGTGCCAGGTATTGTCAAGCCTCTGCTCCAAAGGGGCTGGCTAGATCAGGAGGATGAAGCACTGGAAAGAAATGAAGGCACCAAATGATAGGAAGTACTGAGGGGTCTCTGAGACTGTCCTGCACCAGTGGGAGAGGAGAAGATTTGCTTTCACACTCCTCAGGGTCATGTTGTGTGTCTCTGGGTGCTCTGACCTCTGACAGAGATGTTTGCTGCTCTCAACTACATGTTACTAACATATTTTCATTCTGATCAATTGAAGTCCTGTTGGGATTTAGGAGTGTTGGGGTGCTCTCATTAAAGGAAAGGTTCAGCTTACAAGCAGGTTTCTGCCCTGTAGGCTGGGAGCAGGGTTAATAACACAGGCACAAACCCTCCCCCTGGCCCAGCAGTGGCTGGTGGAGATACAGGCAGCCTGCCTACACCTGCCTGTGGATGTGAATCCTGAGATGGTTTGCAAAAGGACACTGCCTTTGCAGCAGCAGCCAGCTCTTGTGTCCTTTCATGTCCAACAGCAAGGAGGAAACTGTCTGTGCATCCCAGCCCTCCCTCCCCATCGTCAGCCCAGCCTTTTTTTCCATTGCTGCCCAGGATCTTTACATCCTATCTTCTTTCTCTGACCTCTTTTTCTGTCCTCCTTCCCCCACCATCATCCACGTGTCTCACACTCAAGCCTCTCACAGCTTGCATGCGGTGGGGCTGAGGGATGCTCTGTCACCTTCTGCCCTTCCACGCCCCCCCCTGCCCTACTCCCCACTGATCTCTTGCAGAAGACAGGTAACCTCGGCCAGAAAGACAGATGCCACAGTCCCGTTCCCCTTTTCAGCAGCTCCTTCCCCTCGCTTCTTTCTGATGGAAATCGTGGGCAAGAAAAATCTATTATTACTCTCCAAATCATATCAAATATTTATCAGGGTAATTCTCTAGTTATCACCACCGATTGCAAGCCTTAGTCACGTAGTAAATCTTGTTAGTGTCATCTCTGGGAACGTGTCTCGTCTGTCTCCTCAGCCGAGTGCTGCATAAACCAGGTTGCCCCGGGGGAACTTGGCTTATGGGGAAGGCAGTGGAGAAGGAGGAGGCGCAGGCGATCAGAGATGGTCACAGACTTCCCAAATCCCCTTGCTCCCAGGATGTGAGATGGGGGCTGGTCAGGATGGGGCTAAGGGGAGAGCAGGCAGGTTGCACGTGGGAAGGGGAGGTCTTCTGGGTCACGGCAGCTGATGCCTCCCTGATGTGCCAGGTCTCTGGTGCTAAGGCTAGTGGCTCAGTTACGTGATTATTCCTTTGGTTTGAAGCAGCACTGCCCTGGGGGTTCTGTAAGTCAGGGCAACCTTGATATCTCTGCTAGCCATGCCAAGGACTCTCCCCTTCCACCTGCTGCATAAAGGACTAGCAAACGCAGACACTCTAGCTGGGCTTTTTTTGTTGTTGTTGTTGGCACCAAAATGTTTCCAGATTGTACCTATTTTTAAACTCTTTATTGGGTCAGATCTGGACAGCTTGGAGACTTCATCTCTTCCCTCTTTCTACCCCTGTGCACATAACTTATTGCTGCAAAGGGAAGAAAAGAGCAGCAAATTTCCTCTGCCAGAACCAATCAATCTGGCACCTGTCATCAGCATCAGAGCAGCTATAAAATATTTAATTTCTTAATGATGAATTGGCAGATTGTTTAAAAAAGACAACAAGGAAACAAAGAAAAGGAAACAGACACTCACAATCTGCAGTCACTCTCTCTGCCAGGCTAAGCCTTTGGAGCTGATAGCAGAAATGTTTTTCCACCCAAACTACCTGACAGTGCTGCCTATTAATAAAGCCCTACTGGCTGTTTTGGGGATGTTCCTGCTCATACAGTCACGGGACCCTTGACTTGCTATCCCAGAGTCCCACTACCAATTCCTGATGAGACTCAGTCTTCAAAGGAGCCTCTTTCCATAAAATAGAAAAAAACAAAATCCTCAGTGGAACAGATCTTTCCTCCCTCATGTGCTGTTACACCAGTATAAATAAAGGAGTGACCAGGCTGGGTCCAGAGCACAAGCCAAGTATTCTGTCTCCAGTAGTGACCAACAGAGGATGCTTTAGGAAATGTACAGGAATAGGTCAATCATACAGTGCTATTTCTCTAGCAGCCTCCAGCAATCTACAGTCCAGGGAGATCTTTGTGGTTTCTAGCTCCAACTGGAATTTTCTTCCACAAACTTGCCTAGTCATTTTTTTAAAAACTCATGAAAACTTTCAGCATCCATAAAATCTTCACTCAAAAAGTCCCATGGTTCTCCTGTATGAAGCTGTACATCTTATTTTGTTTTCAGCATATCACCTACTAATTTAACTCGATGTTCCCAGATTTTGCATTAAAGAGACAGTGAAAAATCATTCTCTCTTCACCTCCCATCCCTTGGACATGTTTGGCTCACAAAACAGGGAGCAGCACAGAGATGTCTGGGCTAACAGAGATCAGAACTGGGAAGTTTGCAGTAGATAGGCTGATTTCCCAAGGAATGGCAGCTGGAGTGTACCCAAAGATACCTTCTGCCTCTGATACCCCCAGCTGTGAGCTTGGAGGGGAGCCTGAGTGCGTACCCATATTATGGTACCCATATATTTCTCTTTGCAAAGTTGGAAAATGATGGTGGTGGCAGTCTGATGCAGCTGCTCTGGAAAGGGCATGGCACAGAAACCAAGCTCCTCCGCTGAAGTTATATGAATTACTTACAGAACTTAAAAAATACATCCCTGTCCCCACATCAATTTATTCCCATTCCTCTTGCACCTGAGTAAATCCTCTAAATACACAGGCAAGCAAACTGCCTGGCCAAAAACCTCCTTTTACTGTAGCCTGTTCTAGTGGGCTTTATTGCAAACATAGTGATATTTGTTTTGATGGTTTTCTTTGTTTGATTAACTTTCTAAGTCCTGTTCTTGAAACATTTTAATTACAAGAATCACAAGGTTTCACTAAAGTAAATACAGACTTTTAGCCATCATATATGTGAAAAAAAAAAAACCTCCAAAGAGTTCTAAAGGCTCACAAAAAAAAAAAAAATCTGAAAAAATCTGAAACCCTGAAGAAAAGAAAAGGAAGCGAGCATTTATCATGGTTTATTATTTTTAAGTTGGTCTCATGATTTGAAGTGGTGACGCTCCGCAGTGGCGTGACCGAACCTACACTATTCATCTGGACTGGGGGAACACGCTGGGAAGTTTGGCAGACGCAAGTGGGTGGCTGGCAGCTTGCATGCGGAGCCTTCGTGCTTCCTCCTCTGCCTCTCCTTGCAGTGGGTGGGGAGCAAGGGCTCCGGCAGGCATCCACGGTGGGATTGAACATTTGTAGTTGGGTGGCAATGTCCAGTAGGTAGCACGGGACATGCAACTTCTTAGCTAAAAAAGCTCAATTCACCAAGAGATTTCTGGCACAGCCTTCAAGCTCTGTCTGCTCCAGTGGTTTGTTTCAGCCCTCCTGCAGACATCCTGTGTAAATATGCTAAACAAAAGCTCCCACTTGTAGGGGAAGGGCTTAACCTGCTTTCAAGAGGGGTCAGTGCAATTAAGAGCAGAGCCCGTCGTCGTTGCCAGGAGCTGGTCTGTGATGGCAAACTGCTGCTTCAGACCTCCCCCATCCCTGCTGGCATGGGTTTGCTCTAGGGCAAAGCAGGGTTTCCCCCAGCTCCCGTGCAAAGTCTCTGAACCACAGAAGGATGTTTTCCTATGCACCAAAGCACATTGCTCTCCTAAGGGCTGGTTGCTTTGGCACAGGGATAAGATGAAATCAAAGGCCTCTACTTTTGTGTCAGACAGCTCTTTTCCCCATTAACTCTAGATCTGTCTTCTACAGATGGTGTTTAAAGAGAAGTTTGCTCCATTGATCCTGCCTAATATCTCTTTGAATGTTTTGAATGGAAAACATCCCCTTATCTCTAATCAAAGCTGTGTTTTTATCTGCCTCTGGGCCAAAACACTGCAACAAGCTTGGCCCTTACAGGAGGACTGGATGCTGAGCAGAGACGGGCTGCCTGCTGCCCTTCCAGGCATGGGGACAACCTGAAAACCAGCCTGTTCCCGCTGTGCCACCGGCTGCAGGCTTTTTGGGTATGCAAGGGGTAATTAGAAAGCAGCAATCCAGCAACTTTTACTAGGTGGTAGCTGATTGCAGCACAGTAAGTCTGAAGAGGAATCTCTTTCCCATCTACTAAAATAGACACCACCGCCAGCAAAAAATTGGGAAGTGTGACTCAAAGCGGGGGAAGGAAGAGGGATAGGGCTGATGGGTAGCTAGACACCCACATCAGGAGAGCATCTAAGCAAAACTGCTTGCATCCTACTGTTGTCAACGTGATTTCAAATTAAGCATATGCTTAAGTAGAGAAGGTACCGAGAGAATAGTTAGTCGTAGGAAGTTTTTGGCTTGCAGCAGTAGAGGACACATTAAGAGTGTTCTTGGGATGGACAGTCTCAGTACGCTTTCTACCACAGTGCTTTTCTATCAAGCTTTAGCAAAGACCATGAGGTTAAATAGACCCTGCCTTTCTTTCCGTCTTATTGCCCAGAATCGGCCCTGAGGACTGGCCTGAGGGCATCCCTTGCCCTTGACTCCTTGCCAGGAGTGCCTAGCAGGAAACCTTCCTCCAGATGGAGCAGGCTAGGAGAGGTAATGAAATGCAAAGAGGAAAGAAATGAAAACATATGGATATCTCTAATTTTGCTTATGTTTTTGATGTCATTTAGGCCACCATAAAATGCAAGGAAAATATTATGATTCCACTCTAATAACTTTTTACATCCATTTGCACTGGCATAAATTTCCTCTGAGTAGAATTTTTGTCAAAATCTAGTTTAGGCAGATTCTTTATTTTATTGTTTGATTGAAAAGAACCTGCTTTCTCCCAAATATATTTTTTTCATTAAAAAGTAATAACGGAACATGGCTAGCCAAAGCCATGTATTATAGTGAATGTAGAGATCTATAGTGTTTGAGAAAAACAGGAATATTGGGCACTGAGGTAGACACATTTCCAGAGCTATTTATAACAGTTTCAGCTTAAATACTTTGGTTCTTTGTTAGCTTTCTTAAGAAATCAAAATTTCTGTGGAAAAGCTTTGACAGGAGGGTTTTGGCTGAGTTTCTCCAAGGGAACACTGTCCCCTCCAGCTCTCTACTGCCATCCCATTTCAGCTCTCCGCTTCTCCACTGGGTTTTATAAAACTAAGCGCTGGCTCATGCTTGTGGTGGGTGGTGAATCACACCTTTACCTCCTTGCTTCCCGGGGAAATTTGGCTGAGGCCGCAGCAGATACACAGTCTGAAAAAAAAAAACACAGCTTACCAGAGAAAGCAAATTCCCTCCCGTTTGCCTTGGATGGCAAACTTTATCACTTCCAGGGATTTTATCAAGATGCCTGGAGTCACAAAGCGGCCAGTTTGCGAGTCATACAAAATGGCTGGCACTGGAGGCAGGGGCTGAAAGCAGGGGAAGGAATGGGATGAATTTCCCTGGCCTCTCCGGGGTTGCAACTTGCTTCCAGAGGACCTGTGTAGGTACAAACTCCTGTGCTGCAACCCATGCTGGGGACAGGGACGTGGCCCCAGGGCCTGCAGTGCCCGAGGTGGGCAGGGAACACAGAGCTGGGCCTGCGCAGCACAGGGCTGAGAACTGCCACCACGGGCTTGCACAGGCCGGCCTGCGGCAGGCTGTCATTTTGGGGCGGTGAAAGCCACCGTGACTAACCCAGCCCGGATGGGAGCTGGCTGGGGAGGGAGGTAGGGCTGGCAATGTGCCAAAAGTCCCCCCCACCCAACCCCAAAGTTTTCAAGTTCCTGCTGTCCAGCCTGCAGCACAAGGGGCAAGCAAATGTAACGCCCTCCCTCGGGAGGCCACGGCCCAAGGGTTCGCTTGCTGTGAGGGAAGCGAAGGCAAGGAGACCACAGCGGGGCAGGCCAGCACTTCGGTAGGGAGGCCTGCTGTGTGACTGCCAGGTTGCGGGGGCGAGGAGAAAGCAGGGCCAGGACCTTTGGCAGGTATGGTACGAGTGGCCCCGCATCCCTGGGGACTGGGCTGCGGTGAAGAAGGGGGGCAGCCCCTCAGGGTGGGCACCACCAGACCCCGGCGCCCCTTGTCTGAGGGGCGGTTGGGGGTGTTTGTCACAGACGGCTGGAGCAAGCAGGAGGGCGAGGGTGTGCCCCTTTCCCAGGGAGACAAACAGCCATATGGTGTTTAAAATGCCCTCTGCTCTCAGGTTTCTCCCCATGTCACCCCAAAGCCCAAGGCCCGGCTCTTACTGCCCCTTGTACCCCGCTGCAGGGTGCTCTGGAGTGGGGACGCTCCAGGGGCCGAGCTCCTCTGTCACACTGACAGTAGCCCCTATCCCCATGTAACACCAGGCCTTATTTTCCTCCTTTTCCCCACAGAAAAGCTATTTCAGGCCATGGTTATTATAGCAGTTGGTTTTATAACCCAGATCCCAGCATGGCTAGCCAGCGGTGTGTACCCCATTGCTTATCTTGTCTGCTGTCAGGCTGCTTCATTTTCCTCACCTCTGGTGATTTATTTTGTTTTGTTTTGGTATTTTATATTTTATTTTATATTTTATTTTATTTTATTTTATTTTATTTTATTTTATTTTATTTTATTTTATTTTATTTTATTTTTATTCTATTTTACTTTATTTTATTTTATTTTACTCTATTTTACTCTATTTTATTTTTCTTTTTCCTGTGAGTGCAAGAGCCAGAAACAAAGGCAGTGAAGCCAGGAGTGCCCTTTGCTGCCACTGTGCCTGTCCCTGCAGTGAAGCTGATCAATGTGTCTGCTTTTTGGCCCCAAGCACAGGTCTGGACCTGGCTGCAGCCTGCTGTGTGGGGCACAAGGAGCTGTGAAAGGCTTTTCCTCTCTTCTCTCTCCAGTCCTCTCCTTCTGGTCTGTCTTCCCAGGAACTTAGCTGGGACAGTCTCTGC
Organism: Anser brachyrhynchus; assembly: GCF_964034855.1. Lineage (NCBI taxonomy): Eukaryota > Metazoa > Chordata > Aves > Anseriformes > Anatidae > Anser > Anser brachyrhynchus. The sequence goes on along the minus strand of NC_137712.1, from coordinate 8,425,378 downwards.
CCCAGGACGTGGTGTGGACTGGCAGGCAGAGAGCTGTGAGGGCGCTGGAGGGTGAACTGGGGCCTTGTGGTGTGCACATCATCCCCTCTGCTTGCATCAGCCATGTCAGGCTGCGCTGCAGGCAGGGGAGATGTGGGAAGGCATGTGCATACCCCGGGGCTCTGAGAGCCAGCCTCTCGCCCTGGGCCTGACAGTTCGTGTGGATCCTTCCTCTTCCTCCTGCCCTGCAGGGCTTGTGCCTGGAGCACTTGGGTTAGCTCATTTTTCCCATGCAGCAGTTCGTATTTTTCCTTGCACAGTAAGTTGGGTCTTGGTTAGGCTCCAGGGCCTGTCTGTGCATCTTGCTGCTGTTCTAAGGCTTGGGGGTGGGGGGGGGGGTGGGGGATGGGGGTGGGGGCGGGAAAGAAAGCTGCAGAGAGCAGTGTGAATTGCTAAAGCTTTGGGCTGGCAAACTGACATCAGATCAATGGGAGAAAACATGAGGGCTGAAGGAGGGTTGCGTTTGGAATTGTGCCCTGGAGGGGAACGGGAAGGAGCAGTGACAGCAATATCCATGTGGGGAGACAGGACCCATGCCGGCCACAGAGGGATGCAAAGTGGTCTGGTTCCACAGAGACAAGGCTGCAGCACCCCAAGGTGCCTTTTCCGAGCGAGAAGGCAGACCAGAGCAAGCTAAACACAGAGATGCCAGTGGCCCCAGTGCTGCCAGCCATGTGCTCTGCCCTACCCATACTGTGCACAGCTCCTCCATCCCCGGCTCTGCTGCTGGATGTCCTCTTCCCAGGTCCCCTGAGGTGGCCGGACACCATGCTGTGCGTGTTGCTTGCTGCTGCCGTCACTGATCGGGGCACTTTGCAGCTCTCACCCTAGGTGCTGTCAAAGCATCATGATGCCATTTGCTGGCGTTGTTAATGAGCACTCTCTCCCATGGACTCGCTTAACAGCGTGGCACAGTGCCCGCTGACAGCGGCTGAGGACCTGCCACAGCTGGAAAAGGGCTTTTTAAGCAGAGAGATGGCCCTGCTGGGACATCTCTAGGGTGGGGAATTTTCCAGGCGAAAAAGGGGGGTAAAATCCCCATTTCCCACTCCACGCTTCTTTTGCTGGTAGTTCCTTTGCTATTCCCCTCTGAGATCTTGGTAGCCTTGTGAGATGTTGGGCTGATTTCAGGCCCGTGCTGAAGGGCACTGAGATTGCTGAAACATTTGGTCTGGAGCTTTCACCCACACTTCAGCACTGCACCCAGGCTCTGTAGCACAGCCATGCTGGGGCTCAGAGACCTCCCTGGGAACGGGAGCAGGTCCTGTCTGCCTCCCTCCTCCCCAGCCCCATGCAATTCTCCGTAGGTTTTCTGTACAGCCCCTGAAAAGTAATGCAAAGACAGCAGCAGAAAAATGAAGCCCAAGTTGATGTAGGGTGGATGTGGCTGCTCTCCTGTCCCTGTGCATGGATGACTGCAGGGAACGAGAGCCTGTTTGGGGTGGGTGCACTGCACTGGTGAGGTGTGCCCTGCAAAATCCCCAGTTAATGCATCTGGGGGTCCTCCAAGTCCCTCCTTCCCCACTTTACAAAGTCCTCCCTTTAAGGTCACCTGAAGCAGTGGCAAGCTGAAGTAAGGCTGTGGCAGCTGTGGCACCTCCTGGTCTCAGGCTGAGCTCCGACGCAGCCATTGAGCTGACTTTCTGCAGCACGTGGAACGGTTGCACAGTGTTGGTCCACAGAGCATCCCGGCGCAGGGCTCTCCTGTGAACACTTCTTGGTGCCCACGCACATGTGGAGGTGGTGGCCACAGGCCATCCTGCTCCTGGGCGGTCAGTGCTGGGAGCTGGGATGTGCCACCCCCAGGGACACCCAGGGTTTTGCTCACAGGTTCCTCTGCCTCCTTGGCCTCTGTGAGTTTTGGCACACAGGAGGTGCTGCAGTGCATACCTGAAGCACATGATGGCACTGCAGGAGCGCAAAACAGCCTCGGCCTCTTCTGCAGCTCAGCTGGGCTTTTAACCCCTCCGAGGAGGCAAAGCTACTGCAAGTGCGGTGGCTTTCCAGGGACCAGGTGAGGAGGGGGGTTTGGGGGGCGATGGTGCCCACTGCTGTCCCCAGCTAGGGCAAAGCCTTGCACCCGAGCTGCTGGCTGCCTCCATGGCATCGCCCATCTCCCTGGGACAAGAGGAGCTGAGTGCGTGCGGCGCTGCGTCGTGGGCCTGAGCACATTTGTGAGCTGGCACCTCCCAAAATGCAGGGTGGATTTGTGCAGTGGCTCCTCACAGCTGTACAGGGGGTAGTCCCTGGTCTTGGCATGCCTGAGGCCATTCCCCCTCTCTGCGGAGACCCACCTAAATCTTCCCCAGAGAGACCAGCTGTGCTTGACCAGGTGGCAAGACAGATGTAGGGCTAATTTGGGCAGCAGCACCTGTACGCCAGCATGCACCAAATGCATTCACCCGGGTGCACTGAGGAGCACTGCCCCGGCCCTCAGCTCGCTCAGATCCTGTCGCTGCCACGTCTGGCTTCGCCTCCTGAGCTGACGCAGGCAGAGAGATGGTCTTCAGATACGCGCTGGTCGGAAGCGAGCCCCGGTGCAGGTCTTGCATGATAATATCCTGCTGGCTGGCACCTGGGGCTTGGAAGAGGGCGAGCGCATTTGTTAGTTTGCTGGCTCCTGAAGCGACTGATCCTCTAGCCAAAAACCGGGGAGAGCTGCAGAGACGAACAGAAAGGCTGCAACAGCATTTCCATGTAGCACATGCTTTTTTCCTGAAATAATCCCTGCAGGAGAGAAACTCTGCTTAAAATATTTGGATGTGACAATCGTGGTAGTTAGCTGTTCTTTGTAGATGAACTGAAAATGTATAAATGCAGCAAGTTCTGCCCAAATTATTGCCAGATTGTGTAGGTATGTGAAAGTGTGATCTTCATAGAGGTTGGCTTGAATTATGTGGTGGACACAAGGTGGATGGCTCTGCTTTTCCTCCTGTTGTCATCCCCATAGGAAAAAGTTCTCTTTAGGACTTCTCCATAAGTAACAAGACATACGTCCATGAGAGAAAGCACAAAATCAGGAGCAGAGGAGAAAAACACTCTTCCAAGTAAGGAGAGGGGTGGAGGGGCTTGGTTTCTGCAGCTTGTGTCCATCTCTCTGGATGGAGCACTCTTTGCTTGATATCTCCCTGTTTTAAATGCAGCTGATTGATTTTCTTTCTCATTCTCCTTTTGTGCCTGTTTATTTTAATAAAGATAGATTTTTTTTTGAAACCTGAAGCAAAATGTTCCACTGTCTCCACCCACCCCCCTGGCACTAAGCGCTGATGGGTATTTCAGTGGTTATAATTTGATTTCTGCCTCTCCTGCTGGGCTGATGTGAGAGAAACAACATTTAGAGAAGTAGATTTAAAAAAAAAAAAATTAGGAGCAGGGGAGGCAGAGGCTGGGAGTGGTGTGGGAAGAGGGAAAGAGAATCAGTGAGAATGCACTCTCGTTTTCTAGGCCATTTTTTTTTTCAAGTTTGCAATCTCTGATGGACAAAAATCCCAGTATAGCTCAACTAATCAATCGCTCTCTGAAGAATAGAAAATGCCTCATCTCTTTAGGTATTTTTGTGTTATTCTTGGCCTGCTGCAGTGACTCATCGGAGCTGCTCTGTGCCAACGATTTCGGGCTTGTAGCCCCTTTGAGAGGTAGAGAATTCTGGTAATTCCGTTTTGCAAGTGGAGAAGCTGAGGCAGGGAGCAGTAAATCGGTTCCTTCCCCTTCAGATCATGTGTGTGGCGAGGGCAGTGTGTGGAGCAGGCGTTAAGGGCTGATTTCTGACCCTGTGATTCAATCAGCACACATAATCCAGATGCAGTTTCCGCAGCGCTCAGCTCTTTACACTTAGACAAAACGAGGTTTTCACTAGTGCTTAGCAGTCAGCCCATCTCCAGCGATAATATTGAGCAGCAGATTTTTAAAAGAACTCAGCAACTCCTCAACTCCTGGAGTTTCTTAGGGAAAAGCTCCTGCTTTTAGCTAACAGGAATGGTTTTTTCTTTGCCAAAAATCTGACCCTTCATTTCTAGGCACAGAATTAAAAACTCGATCATCATTTTTTTTCTAGTTTTAAAACAGGAGCATCTTTCTTTTCCTTTTTTTTTCTTGATTTTTCTGGTTTCTAGGGACATGATTAGTGATTGCTTGTGTGCATATCTGAAGTTAATAGCTTTTCTAAATATTTTTTCCTCCTCTAAAATACATATCGAGATTGTCTGCAGCAGTTTGCATTTCCTGCTGTGGAGACAAATACCTTAATTAGAATGGAAAGCAGGAAAAAAAAATCACACAGAAAAAGAAAACATCTCTGTGAAAAGAAACCTGAAAGGCTTGAGAGAAGTAGAAACGGGCAAATGAAGCCTCCTGGCAGGCAGGAGGCATCTTGCAGAAACAAGGGTGTATGCACACAGGCTTTGGGGGCTGTTTTGCAGAGGGGGTACTGCTGGAAGCCGGGCTGGGTGCAGAAGCTGTTGCCTTTCTGTCAGGCAGTAAGAGCTGTTCTCAAACTGCTCATTCTCAGCCTCCTGCAGCTCCTGCTCTGATCTGTCTGCAGGGCTTGGTGTCAGCGATCGTGTCTTGAGAACAGGAGGGACAGGGGATGTTCTTTTGCCATCGTAACTGCCTTGGACATGGGTTTTTCCTTCACTTTAGAGTGAAGGCTTACATAAATCCTATGTGGTTGCTGTAGTTCGTTATGGGACTCTTTGTACCTGCTGGTCCTCCCTTGGCTTCAGCATGCACTGGGGAAACCACAGCAGAAGAAAGCAGCAAGAGATGCCTATATACCAGGCTGGTTTTAACTCTGAGGACAAATGAGAGGGATGGGAAGCTGCAAGTACAAAATTGTTGCTCAGACCTGCAGATTTGCTCCTTGAGTCTAGTTAGAGGTGAAAGTACTGCATGTAGTTTCGACTGCAAAGTTTGACAGAGCAGGAGAAAAGGTGACCATATTTATAACCGAGAGCACCGTGTAAGTCTGCAACGTTTGCCTGCAGGGAAATGGGGTGAGAGACCTCTTGCCTTCCTTATATTTTTAAGCAAAAGCATCAGCCTGCAAAGGGCACACATTCAGCCCACTCCCACCTCCACAGTAGGTCTGCAGCCAGAAAAGATGAGCTAGCTCTCTCCACACCCCTGTCTTAAGGTCTTTCTGGGAAACACTCCCAATCTCCTTCCCCTAACAGGCATCCATCCACCCAAAAAAAAGACCCTGCTGTCCCAAAGCACAGCAGGCTGCCAGGGCTTGCTATTTACGGCCAGCTCTGATGTACTTCACGTGCTGCCTGTAGCTGGGGGACCACCCAGACCTCCTTGACATCGTCCAGGAGAGCAGCAGCTGCCAGCCCCGGGTTTCAGAGGGCAGCCTTGCTCCAGGTGAGTGGCAGCCAGCAGAAGGGTCTGCTTGGTTGGATTAATCAGCCTTGCAAAGGTCTTTTTCCAGGCCAGGGGATGGGGGGAAGAAGGTGGACTGAGAGCATCGCAGACTGCTTCCCTGCTGCTGAGCTCGGATTTGTATCCAGCTCATTGAGGATAATTAGATGATCACCATCAGATGGGTAAGCTGAGCGCTCACTTTCTGCACCATCCCTCCAAGAGAGGAGCACATTATTCCTGTTTTTCACCAGCCCGAACCAGCAATTGTCTATGTGAGCTGCGGTGCTGTCCCTATATAATTAAGGCTGTCAGTCAAACCCAGACACCTAAACACTACAAACTCCACAGCATAGGAGGATTGATCACAGGACTTTATTGGCAGTCAAAGCAGCACTTTGTGGGCTCTCTTTTCCTTTGTCAGTGGAACAAACTGTGGGGCCGTGAGAAGGGAACACCCCTGGGAAGGTGGTTAGGTGCTTCCACCACCTGCTTACTGGGCACGCAGCTGTGATGCCAGATCCTGTGCAGGCGGAGGGATGAGCTGCACTGATCCTGATCAGTGTTTGCAGGGGCCTTGAGGCCAGCAGGCAGAGCATGGGGAGCACCAGTGCTGTGTGGACAGAGGCACAGCGTCGGAAAGTCTAGGCTTACGGGACAGGCACGCAGCCTGCCTGTCTCTGCAGAAGTGCCAGATGAAAGCTCCTCAGCCCCGTCTGACTGATGTTGTCTCTACTTTTTTGCAGGGTGTGCATGGAGACAGCATGAATGCCAGATCTGTAGCGGGAAGACTTGTCCTTGCCCTTTTTCAGTGGAAAAGGCTGGTGATATTGTTGTGCGTGGGTAAGAAAACCTCAATCCGTGCTGAACCTTGCTGTTTCCCAGCCATCACTCACCGCTGTGTCCCCCTGCCCTATGCCTTGCAGGGCTGGGACTGTATAGAGGGAGGGTCCCCTCCTGGCCATGGATGTCTTCACTGGAGAGACCCCCAAAATGGAATAAGCCAGAAGATAGCAGGGAAGGAGACACATTTCCATAAATCCAACAAACACTGCCCCGTGTCCCCACAGACTGAGATGAGGGGGATCTGTGGACTTAAATGCATTCCCAGTGCATAGGGATCAGCAACAGGAGCACAGGCACCGGTCGTGGTGCCCTGCTTTCACTGCACATAGCTCCATCGCTTGTATTCCCAAATGCTGAGCCTTGTCCTGCAAACGGCCCCGCCACGTGCAGCTCCCCCTGCAACAGCTCTGCTCTCCTGTGCATGAACCTTCCACTCATATTTGTCACTAGCAAACTTGTTTTTTTCCAAGAGATTTTTTAGGTGTGCCTGTTTTGGGTGAATTTTATCAAGTCATCTTGGATGTCTCAGGGGGTGTGGTGAGCAGAAAAGCATCTGAAAGGTGACTTTTTTCCCAAAGTACAGAAATCCTTCTGTTGTTTTGCACAAGTGTAGAACAGCTAGGTGTTAACTTCATGAATTCTCCCCTGTATTAATATTTGTTAATATTTAAAAACGTCAGAGCAAGGCAAGCCTCCCGTCTGGTACGTGTGCAGAGGGCTGCGGGAGGCTAAAGCAGGGTTAACATGCTTCTGTGATAATCGAATGAGATTCCTGGGACAGAGGGGAGGTCTAGCAGTCACCCTCTGATAAATGCCACTGCAGTCTTTGCAGGATTAGGGTCCAGAGGTGGGTGTTTGCCTGCATTGTGTGTTTGTGTGTAGCAACCCAGAAATTAATCGGCTGATGAAAGCCTCGATGTGGTATGTGCAGGAGGTCCAGGAGAGACCCACTGGTACAATGTCTGTACGAGTGTATGTAACTGCTTGTGATCTCGCTCCAAGAGAATGAAAACCAATTCTAATTTCATACCGTCATTGAAAGGCCAGTTGTTTGTCACAGAAAAAAATCACTGCAGCTTAATGGCCAAGATGCGACCATTGTCATTTTCATAAAAAAGAAAGAGCCATCATAATGTAACGACTATTTTGTTGTACGATGTGGGAAGTGCTGAGGAAAGTCAAATTAAAAGTCTTTATCTCCAATCTGAGTGGCCTCTTTACTAATGGTTAATAAACAAACAAAACACAAAGAAACAGCAAAAACAACTAATGCTGGAAAATGCCAGCACCAGCACACCAGCAGCTCCATGAAGCCAGCAGGTGGAGCTGGGCACTCTGATGGGCTGGGTGAGGGGACAGACCTCTGGGCCTCTCCTAAATCAGGGGCAAATCCTTCCCCTTCCTCAGCTCCATAGAGCTGCGGCAGTGTCTGAAGTGTCAATTCCCTCACATTTCCTGCTTTGGGTCATGCCACTAGAAAGGTGCACATGATGGAGAAGTCTTTCCCTGCAGCATCCACATGCAGGGCAAGCATGAGTCCCAAATTCATCCAGGGGAAGCCAAGCTTGTGCTCTGAATCAGCACAGTGCCTTGCTTAAGGTGAAGAGCAGCTCAGACAGGCTGTGGTCCATGTTACTAAACTGCTCTCAGCTAATCTTTTGTCTGGCATGGACCTGCTGATTTCAGCACTGGAAGCAGCCCTGGTTGGGACTGGAGGATTTCTCCTGCGTGTGCATTTCTTCTTACTGCTGTGAGCCTTTGCTCTCCTCAGCTTGCTGGATTTTGTACCCAAGCATCATGGTGTGAGTTGTGGCTGCATTGTGCTGCCTGTCTGGGGCATAATGGATTGCTTTGTGCAGCAGGAGCTGCTTCAATGTGCTCGTGGTCCTCGGGTTCACTACCAGAAGGCCCATTAATTCTTGCTAGCAAGGGCCTAAATCAAATGCAGCCACTTGGAGGCTCCAAACTCTGAAACAGGGTCTGGTCTGCTCAGCTGCAGGTCTGATGGCTGCAGGGACTCAGGAGATGCTGTTGTGGGGGGAGAGGTCCCGTGGGCTGCACGGTGGGCTGGTTGTAGCTGTCGTGCTGTGGCTGTGCAGCTGATCTACCTGTGTCTGCCTCTCCTTCTGCAGGTCTGTGCATGAAGGAGCTGTACTATGTGATGAACACACTTGAAAGTCATGTTGGGTAAGTTAACTTCTTCCATTTTCTGACCTCAGTGCTGCTGTGGTCTGGGGTAACTGTGGGACACAGTTCTTTATTGTGGAAAGTAGCTGCCAGGGTAAAACCTGGGCTAAGAAACAGCTCCCCCAGTAAGGTTTGAATCCTTGGGGACTTGGAGGACTGTGTTCTGCCTGGAAGGACAGGGCAGATGGAAAAGTAGCAGGATGAAACAACATTGGTGAGCCTGGAGATAGCTTAGCTAGACCACAGCAGGGATTCCCCAGTGTTGGTGGTCACCGCTGGAGGAACTTGTGGCTGTCCCACAGTGCTCTTTGTTGTGTGCCTCCATGTGGAGTAAAGAACAAGGCTCACCTGAGGCCAACGATTTCCTAAAACTCAAGCTGCTCAAGGCCGTGCGCAGCTTGACTTAACTTTGGCATTATTATTTGGCAGATGTCTTTTTCCATCTAAATTCCTGTGTGTTTCTGTTGAGCAGACAAGGAGGCCTTTACCTGCTCTTTGGAGGGGGCCTGTTCATGGACAGCAGTGGTCAGGAGCTGGGAGATGGAACAACATGGTCAGGAGCTCAAAACCCTCCATTTGTAGACATCTTTAAGAGACCTCCTGAACTACCACTGGTTCTCAGGCCACAATCTAAGGTTTGAGAGCCTTCAGGAAGGGCTGGTAGGAAATTAACCTTGTTTCTTTTACAGGAGGCATGTTGGTGCTTGCCAGAGACGCTTCATGTGGAGAAAGCCTTTTCTTGGGAGGTTTGTTAGCTGTATCTCATTTGTGTGGGGAATTTTGATGAGAGATCAGTCAGTGTCTCGGTGGCTACTGCTTGGTGGAGACTGGCACTCTGGGGTTTGTGTGCAGATATGCAGGAAGGAAATAGAACTAAACTCAGCTAACTCTTGCACAATTGCACCTTGGCCCCATAACAAGTGAGTCAACAGGCCAGCAGGATGATGCAATGCAGAAAGTGTGAGTAAAATGTCCAACCAGAGAGGAAGAGGTGCGAGCTGTTAAATTGGTCAGTGTGCAGTCAGGCTTTGTCATGGGCGTTTTGAGCTTTGTCATGAAGTGAATGAGTAAATGAAATTGGGAACGTAACTGGAATTCTCTCCCTCTCTTCTCTGGATAAACAATGAAACAATGAGTAAGCATTCCTCAAACTAGTACAGAGAGAGGAATGACTGAAAAAAGAGAGAAGCTGGGGGGGCAGAACTGGAGAGGAAATGAAATTTTTCTGTCGCTGCTGCTCAGAAGATGGGTTAGAAACAGCGAGCAATAGGGACTGGATTTTAAAAATGTTGGTCATTTCTGGGAAGTACTTCAGGACAGTTCAGCAGCTTTCCAAAGCTCTTCATTATTCAGCCTGCTTCAGCTGCCCTAGTCCTTGTGTCTGACACTGCTGTGACTGCTCCACTTGTCCATGAACTGCTGCGTCTCTGATTCTCTCTTGTTAGGTCCGAATCTCACTGGAAGCCTTTCTTGACCAGCAAATCCTTATACTCGCTCATGGACAGGCCTTTTAGACAGAAGGCTGAAGAAGTTCTGTGGTTCCATGAACTTCCTTTTGGGCTGCAGAGTTCAGGTATTGCAGTGCTCTGCCCTCAGTGTTGTGGATGGACACGGTGTGGCTGGAGATCCTCCCTCTCCCTGGCAGCCTCGAGTGCTGCAGAGGAGATAGAAATACTGGGTGCCAGCGTGCACCAGGGTCAATCTGGGCTGACTGGATGGGGTGCCTTTGAGAAAAGGTCGTAGTCCATCATAGTAGTCATGAAAGAAGGAGAGCAGTGCTTTAACTACAGGCTCTAGCTGTGCAGGGAGGGATGGGAAGTGGAAAGCTGAGAGAAATGCTCTTGTGGGTAGAGTAGGAGCCACTGCAGAAGTTATTAAATGCCATTGGAAAGAGGATACTGAGTGGGCTGGTACCTGTTGCCTTATTCAGTGTGAGGTACTACAGACCAGCTTCAATTGCTGGTAGTGCTGATCATAACGTGCATGTCCTTCATGTGGCAAAAATGCCTAGTGTGGACAGTGTTGGGCAGATGGAGGTGACGAGCAGTGTTTAAGTAGGCTGTCCCATGTAAACTGTCCTGGCATTTTACATGGGAACGAAACCCCAAAAGAAAAAGGAGAGTTAGCCTGTTGTCAGTGGTGGGGCCACGATTTTCCCCTGAAGATGACTCTTCAACTTCTTCTCTTCTAGTTCTCTCTGCTTTTAGCACATTGCAGCTTCTTCCAGAGCAGGAGTTGCCTGGATCCTTTGGCCGGTACGATGGCTGGGCTGGAGATGGGTGTTGGGGGAGCAGGTCTGTCGGAGAAGTGATAGATGGGTTGAGAGCCCTGGTTTCTGCAGCTTTTCGAAGTTCTCTCTCTTAGTGCTCAACTTCACAGTCCTTTCTGCCTCTCACTCCTGCTACTCTTCATCTCCTCTCTCAGTAGGCTTCTCTTTCTCTCCCTTTTAAATGTACCCTTTCAAGCAGTTCTTCTACTGATGAACTTAAGCTGCTAGCTCCCAGCTCCCTCCCTTTAACTTCTGTCATACCCTGAGTTCTGTTCTCAGTGTTGCCCTGTCCCATCTATTTTCTCTTGCTTTAAATCCATCCCAAGCATGACAGACTGGAAAGCTGGGTGAATCCCTCAGTTCTGCCTGCCCACATTCAGGGGGAGCTGGAAGCAAAGTAAGCTGTCCGTGGCAGCTCTTGGCAAGCACTTTCACTTGGGTCCTTCTTTCCTCTAGTTAATTAGATGAATTTTTCTGTGATGTCTCGTTCTCCCTCTCCCCAGTGCACTGCATGCCACAAGCAGAGGTCCACCCTCATAGTTACTGGTCTACTGGGTAAACCCCAGCATACCAGCTATCTGGTGTAGATACACTGTCTGACTAGAAACAGCCAGAGTCCTACTAGTCAGGGATTCTCTCCTCTGATGTCACCCCAGGAGTTACTTGAGGACATCAAAAAGGCCCTCAGGGTTGCTGATTTAACCTGGTGGAGATGCTAGTCAGAGGATTTTATCTCTTGCAATCTATTCTTCTGACAGCTTATGGTGCCAAAGGTGCATTGTGGTTGGCAATGGCTACTCCATCCATGGACAGCGCTTTGGGAATTTGATTGACTCTCACCATGTTATCATCAGGTACTGAATCCTTACTAAAACCTTAACAATTAAGCAGAGCTTGAGGACTGATATCATATATGTAACTTTCTTGCCTGGGAAACATTTAGGGTCCAGCAGCTCAGGTAATCAAATAACTTTTTTTGAGTTTATGGCTAAGCACAGACACCGCAGGAGCCAGAAACTGTACTGCTAACTCACAGGTGTTGTACCTGGGACTGGACGGCCACCTCCAGCTCAGTGCAGTCGTAGGAAATCCCAATCTTTGTCTGCATTGCAACTTTACATGCAGATTTAGTCTGTCTTAAGCAAATCATTTAATGTGTTTCATGTCCCTATCTGAAAAATAGTGGTTGCTTGCCATTGCCATCTTTTTCTTGCAAAGGAGGAACTATTGGGATGTGTGGTGGGGAGGCCCATTCTGTGCAACCAGACTGCTGGGTTGGGCCATAATGTGTGGTGGTGCCTCACGTGCGTTCATATGGCCAGTCTGGCATCTGACAGCACACAGCTGCATCCATGGTTGGGAACAGGCGATAATGAAATTGGACCAATCCTGCCCTTCTGGCTTTGATTCTCAGATTAAATGATGCTCCAGTAAAAGAGTACAAGAAAGATGTGGGTGAGAGAACCAGCATCCGTCTCTTCTTCCCTGAATCTGCTCTGCCCAACCCTTTAGAAAACAATGACAATGATACGCTGATGGTGTTTGTCCCATTCAAGCCTCTGGATTTCCTCTGGCTGAGGGAAGTGTTGCTGAAAACAAGGAACAAGGTGAGAAGTCTTTAATGAGGGGAGGTTGAAACAAGGTTATTTGTAGTGACATATTCAATAGCTCTAATAATCATGTATCTTTCAAATATTTAATGAGCTGCACAAGGCACCTGAGACCTAATTTTTCACTAATTAGAAAGACCCCAGTCACAGCTAGATTGCATATGGGTGCATTGGAATGAGTGGAAAAGACCAGGAGATAACTTTGTTCCTCCAAATTCTCAGTCCTCTGAGCATCGAGCCAGAGCAACAGACCACAGCTAACTTTCTCCTGGCATGGTCTGGTGTCCATGGACGTGCCATAAAGACCTCTCTGCCTTTCTCCTACAGACAAAGGTGGGATTTTGGCGGCAGCCCCCCCAGCAGTGGAATGGGAACATCTCTCAGCTACGTATTCTCAACCCATATGTCACCTACGAAGCAACGTACAAACTGCTGCAGCTGAATGCATCAAGTAGGGTATGATATCATGCTGGAGAGCAAACAGATGACCGTCAGTGTTCCGTGTCTTCCCTAATACCTTACTGCTTCAGCGCCACACAAGGGGAAGGAAAACCTAGTCACTGGGTCAGCCAGTCCCTTCCCCTAGTAAATGCAGTCTTTCCCTATAGCATGGTGTTTCAAGTTTTGAGCCCTGTTTGTACAAGGAAAAGGAAGACTTTTCCCCACCTGTCACAACTGTGCAGCATTACTCTAATTCCAATCTGCCCGGTAATCCCTTGCCATTTTGCATACAAGTGACTCTTCAGAGTTGAATTTCTGGCCATAGTTGTAGACCTCAGGATACCTGCTTCTCTAGCGACTAGCAGCTTTGTCATACAAGGCCTTTCATACATGTTCCTTTGCTTTCCCTGTCTAGACCATTACTGATAATTAGCTAGCATAAAATGTGAGGAATTTTGGTTGGCTTTCCTTAAAACATTCAGTTCTTACAGATCTCTGGCCTGAGGCTGGCTGTTATGCCCACTGCTTCTGGAACACAAATTTCCCCTTCGCTGCACGATGGAGGATTACTTCATTAATGAATCTAATGATACTTTGTCTTCAGTCCTGATGATCTTTGTGATGGTGCTGTGGAATCTTTAATTAACTTTAAGCCTGCTGGGCACCACCAGGATGTTTATAATCTGCAACAAATGCAGGAGAAGCTTGAAGGTCTGGTGTGGTGAAATAACCTTGTCCAAGGTCGTGCGCTGACTCTTGGCTGGGCTGAGATTAGAGACCAAGTCTCCTGACTGCTGAAGCAATGCTGCAAAAAAGTACATTTCCCTGTTAAACTGTTAGGAAAGTGCAAAGTGGGACAATCCAGATGAGGGGTGCTAAGTGCTAGGGTGAGCTTGGGGAACCAGGCAGCGTGTTCAGCTGCTCACAGGCGTGGTGGCTGTTCTGCACAGCCACAAGGCTTTTAATGTCGCGGTTTGTACATGGTCATGTTAGGTTTATGTGAGCAGAGGGCAGTTTTGTAGCACACAGGCCAGGGACGGGAATTTAATGCATGGATTAGAAGTGAGGTTTCACACGAGGGCCCCCAGCAGGGAACACACACACAGAGGCACATGGAAAAGAAAGAGATGCAGGGACTTTGTCCAGGCTCTGTAACGGATGTGGCCTTATTAAAAAGTGTGCTGATTCCTTCCATCCAAAAGCTTTTTGATTTCCATGGAGCTCCGTGTTTTATCATTTCAGAGGTTTTACACTCCTGAGCCCTTATCTTCTGCAGCACCTTCTCAAAAGATGTTCCTTGTTTGAGTTCGGGGAGTGTTGTCCAGGCATTTGTCCTACTTCATTTACGTATTTTCTTGCTACGTGGAGTATGTGGAAACTATTGGTCCCAGCTGAAAAGGTGTTGCTAGTATCGGTTTTGTAATAGTATGAGTTTGAAATGCTAAACAGATGTTCTCTCTTTTCCCTTCCCAGAGATATGCCACCACGGGAATCATTGCTTTGAACTTAGCCCTCCATATATGCCAGGAGGTCAATATTGCAGGCTTTGGTTACCCCGGCAACCATGACAATACTACACCAATACATTATTACAATACAGGTCGCTCACGGAAAGAAGAGGTAGAAAATGCTTCCCCTTCAAACTGAGGTGTTCTCCATAGGGAAGCCTGCTGGCAAAAGCCGGGACTAAAGGAGCTGTGAGCTCTGGTAGCTGTCACTGGTGTTTCTTGTGGAAATTCCTGCTGGGGCATCCTGGGGAACATGCTTTGTTCCCAGAGAGCAGCTTGAGAACAGATGCTGGCTCCTTTGTGGTGCCTGTCATCTGGCCTAGTTCGGGGAGGAGGGTCCTGTGCAGTGAAAGTCCTGCAGGGGGCTGCATGTTGGGTCAGGCAGGATCCAGTGCATTTTGAGGTGGATGAGAGGCACTGTAAGGAATAATCAGTAACTTTGGCTCTCTTGTCCTTGCAGCTCATTCAGCATAATCTCACAGCTGAGAGGAACTGGCTGCTGAAGATGATTGAGTGGGGAGTGATTGCTGACCTAGCCAGCCCTGCCTTTCAGGCCCAGAACCACTGAGAGAAGGCCATGATGCTTGCTGTCCCCATCCAGACAACCCTGGTGATCCCAGCTGGACTTTACCTTTGTTCCAGGTTGTTTTGAGCATGTGACAGCGTGTCCTGTCCCACATGGGATGGGAGTTGAATCCTCCAAATTCAGAGCACTTGCGCTTTCCTCTGTTGGCCTCTGGCTTCCACTGCTGTCTGCTGCACTGGAGGATGAGCAGTATTACACAACCCTTCTTCCTTGAGTAATCTCTTCCTGGTTTGTAAACAGTTATCCTTTGCTCACCAGGTTATTTGTGAAAAGCACCAGACTGAGACGCTAAGCTGGTCTGCAGCCCCTGAGAAGGGGAGTGGTGAGAGCGCAGTGCCTACCTTGAGATTTCAAACTGCTTCCTACACAGATTGGAGTGAGAGAGAGTCATACCTACCCATCACTATGGAAAAGGACTGAACACTCAGAAATTTCAGTATCTCGCTGATTGTTGGCAAATGTTAATGTCTGCAGGAGTTGTTTCTTTTATTGTTCTGTTTGAGAATAAATGCACTTCTGGTTTCAAGGGGTTGGCACTGTCTTGTGGGAGGGATATTCCTCATGCAGACAGGTGAGAACTACCTTAGAATTGCCTCTGAGATCTTTTTATTGCTCCATGACCCCATGCAGTCTCCTTTTTTTTTTCCCTCCCAGCATTCTGACCCGAGCTTTGCATGTCTCTTCCAGTTTGTTCTGAGCATGGAGCCACCCTGCCAAGTCTACTTTGTGTGCTAAAGAGCTTCCACATTTAAGAAACACCCTTAAGAACTCACCTATTTGTGGCTGGCTCAACTCCACATCTCACAGGTGGTTAGAGTCTGCGGTGAGATGGTCTCATGACCACCTCTGTGGCCACATCTTCTCACCCTCTACGGCTTCCTTCCAGGAAGCAGCTATGTCATATTTCCCATTCTTTACTGCTTTCTTTTTGGCCTTTTATCACTGTGGGATAACCTCAGTTGATGCTTTACCAAAATGTTGCCTCTACCTGGAGAAAGAACCTACAGCATGATGTTAAACTGATGGCGATGTTGCTAGGACCCCTTTGTTGCAGCCTCTTCAGCCAGGTGCTCACTGAGAAGAAGGTTCCTTCTGCATAGCTGTTTAAAGACAAGCTCTAAGAGTGGGGTTGGTTCAACTTAGATCAAGCTGTACGTGTCTTACAGCAGCAGCATTTGGGGTGTGGGAGCATTATAACTGCTAACTATTTCTATAGGAAATGAAGCTTCTGCTTTCCTTCCCATTTCCTTCCTCCCCCTGCTTTCACTGTGCTCAGGCTTTCAGGGTACTTCCCATGCTATTCTTGGCACTTCTTTTCCTGGGCAACTTATCTTTCAGTATCTCAGGCGTCTCTCCTGAAGGCTTTTGATAATGTCTTTTCATGATCTGCAAAGAGTTAATCTCCTTCATGTTGTTCCTGCTGCTATTGCCTTTTGTCCAGCTTGGTTCCTGCTCCACTAGAGCTGAAATGGTTTTGCCCTGGTCAGTGCATGCAGTTCTTGGCCAAAGAAATGCTGACAAATATCCCCCAAAGCTGCTTTGCCCCAGGAGCCTGGTGGAGGAACAGGAGGCCCCAGTCCAGCTCAGTTTGAGGAAGGTCACCTGAAGGCTAAAAGGGGAAGACCTGGTCTTGCACGTGCAGACAGAACTGAACTGATCTTGGGAGGAGAAAGCTGTTTCAGTAAGTTCCTCTTCATTGGCTAAACACTGGCTTCGGGTTATGGTCTGCATGCAAGTAAGTCTTTACTGTCTACTTAGCACATAATAGCCACACAGATTCTGCTTTGTTCCAAAAATACAGTGTTCCTACATGGATACAAATACGTATGTGGATCTGGCTCAAGCAGTGTTTCAGAAGTTACTGCTTTGTAAGCAAAGGCAGTGGGCTCTCAACTATGTGGATAATTAATACTCTGTGTTCTTCTCCTGTTGGAGTAAAATGGCATAAAAATTTTAATGTCTGAAAGCTGATGTATAAGGCATGCTACCAGCTAACCCCAGGAGGTAGCTTACATTTTCTCTCGAGGTAACTCACACAAGAACTTTGCCACAGCTTGCAGGAGCTGCGTCTGCACTTTCCGACGCAGTCATTGCAACATTTTCCTGTCATGTAGTGGCAAGTCATGGTAGTGAAACCATAAACACGAGGCTCAAGAGTCTTAGTGCTGGTCACTGCCTGTGGCAGTGCTCTTCGTGCTTGCAGCAAGCAGGTCTGTTACACGCATTTTTGCTCTTGTGTCTAAGAGCTGCCTGGTTTTCCCTCAAAACAGGGTTCTGTAATCTCTCCAGGTGACTACGGTTCATTAGAGCTGCCTCTTGATCAGTCTTTCACGGAGTGTTAGGAGAGGTTTTGTTTTTAACCGTGCTCCGGCAGTGGCACTGAACACCCAAATCTACCTGTCTTGTGTCCAGTTTAGAAAGCCTGAGATCTGCAGTCCTCCATGTCCTACCCACATTTCGTGCCTGGCAGTCCGAATAAATCCACGCCCTACCACAGACTCATTATTACCAAGAGAACTGGGGAAAAGGAGGTGAAATAAGAAGGATAAAGCAAAGCCACTGTAATACAAAACATATGTAAATTAGGCTACTGGACACCGTAATAAGGATGTAATGAAGGGGGAAAGAAAAGGAAAATGAGTCCTATTGTTGCTAGAGTAGCAAAAGCCAGCACCCTCCTCAGGGCTGCAGAAAGGCAATTATACTGCTTCCCAGCACGGTGCATTTCATGCCAAGGCACTGTGAACATCCTCTTGTCAGTGGTGACAGTGAATCCCCGGCTCTGTGGCCAGCTGAGGAGTGACCATGGTTCATCCGAGGCAGAAGGGCAGGGAGCTGCGGGGCTGCGTGGTGCCAGCCTGCCTCTCCCACAGGACAAGGGAGCTCCCCCATCACGCGCTGCCTGCCCACCAGCACTTGGCGAGCAAATCCAGATGTCTCCACCATCCGTGTGAAATCCGTGTGAAACCGTTTAGACTAAACACTGACTTCAGTAAAATGTAGGGCTCCTATATGACCTGACGTAGTCCATATGGAGTACCTGCCACAGATAGTGACTGCCTTGACACTGATTAATCACTTCCTCTAGTCGTATATTCGTCCCTGAACACCTGACACAGTTCTTCCCTAATAGCTTTTGCATAGTTCTGGAGTATTCATATGACCTTGGCTTTGGGGAATAACCCATCTGATGACACACATTACCTACTTCCATGTAGGCTCGGATGCTTTTGATCAAACTAACTTGGACAGTAGCTTTTGGATTTGTTTCTTTCCCTTGTGTACACTCCTACCTGTCCTTTTCTACAGTGGGAAAGAGCTCAGCTGTGCTGATTGTGCTTTGTTTTGAGTGGCACCATTTGCAGTTGGCTGGGGCTTGGTCAGTGCTACATAGCTTGTGCAGACTGGCTCTGATTCTACCTTCATGTGCTTACCTGCCACTTAGAGACACAGGCACAACAAGCAATCTGCATTACTGATTCTCTGTGCTTCAAAACTAGCAGTTTCTATGATGTGATTAGATGTAATGATGTAAATGATCTGTAACTAGAGTCATTCATTGCTCAACAGACAGCGGCGAAGCTTTCTTAACACCCCAAACTCAATGCAGAGTTTCTCCCTCAATCTGAACAGTTATCTTCTCCAATGCTACAAGATCCAGAAGCAAAGGCAAGAGGTCTGAGCTTCCATCAGATGTGAAATGATTACACCCACTTCACATGGCAGAGCTTCACAGGTGAGAGTTACAGGCATCAAGGCAGTGTAATGAGGACCCTTTCTGATGACATCAGTTTCTCAGCTTCTCCACCAGCCCAGGCACAGCGGGAGGATCAGCACCGTCACTATACAGCGTCTGCCAGGTCGGCCGGGGACTGCTGTGTGAGGCGGTGACTCACCATTTCCAGGAAGCAACGTGTTTGTGATATTTGCAGCAAGAGCATCTTAAAGCCATTTTCAGATATTTTTTTTTTCATTGTGATTTATAAAAATTGTTTTTCCCAGCAGAATAGCTGGGAAAATTCAACATGCTGTTACTTTTTTGAGACATTTTCTTTTCCTATTTACTCAGACAACCTTTCAGGCTTGGACAGATGACTCAGCTGCGAAGTAAAAGGAGGGACCACGTGTCAGCTGAACCTTAAGCATTCAGTAACTGTCTATGCACCCTGAACCTAGATCCCAGCTGCAACATGATGAGATTTAAGCTTAATTCACCCCAAGTGACTGCTAAGCTGAGCTGTATTAACTGATACACTGCTAGTTAGGAAGGCACATATGGCCAGTGCTGCGACCCATCTGAAAGCAATACAGCATCGGGTGGTACGGCGTGCCTGACCTTCTCAACTATGTTTGGAAGTTCTCCTGGTGCTCCCCATCTCTAGCTCTGCAAATACTGTGTTGTGTAAGTACCAGCATTTCATGGATGCTCTCACCTATCTGATCCCTGACTCACAGCCAAATAGTTATTACACATGGTCCTTTCACTCAAAATAAAACCTGCTTTGCTCATTCTTGAAACAGTTCTTGCTATGTTCCTCAACCCCCATTTGCAGATAGACTTGGGGACCTGTTTAGCCTGACTGCTGAGCCAAGTACAGCCTCTCTTGTGGGCAATAGTCGTTGATCTACATGTGATACTGGGTTAGACGTGACCTCGAAATCACCATAGATACAGACTGCCCTATTTGTTCTCATGGCTGGGACATTATGCAGCTACGTTTGCTCCAGCTAACCTCATAGTGAACAAACACTGAAGTTCTCTGTCTGCCTTTGCCTCCTTAGCAAGTTGCTGGGTTGGTTTGCAGATGTTCGTATATTGTCTACACACCAGTTCTCTCAATGAAATGTATGCAGGATGTCAGCAGTTGTCTTGTCCAAGAGTTTATCTAACTTTTGTGTTCAGCTGGAGTTCCTTTTTTTTTTTTTTCTTTTTTTTGGGGTTTAAATATATGCAATAGTACAACACGTTTTGTCAGTACAACTATGTTGTGGCCATCTTATGCTGGGTAATACTTTGCTTCAGATGACAGGGGTTGCGTATATGCTGTCTGCTGTTGTGTTACTTATATTATAATAATGTTCAGGAGAACAAAGATTATCCTGGCAGGTGTTTTTAGAAACACTGAGATTTCTGTAACACCTCCTTCCTGAAAGATCTTTGATGATCCTACTAGAAAATTGCCAGCACAGTGAATCATGTTATATTTTAGATGTTATTCTTGTCACTTTAAAGGATTCCAAATAATACTTTTGTTTCTTGTGAACTGAAAGAGGCAATTACAGAGACATTATGGCTTTCTACAGTCATTGCACATTGTATGCAAGCTGAAGAATATGAAGTTAACTGGCATTGACTTTCTAAACTGGTGGCTGGGTTTGATTTGCTAGCTTGCAAGTTTTCAGCCTGTGCCCCATCTCTTGCAATTTCTGTAGGATTTGTCCTTGAACCAATGATGATATGCATTGTGAAACTGTCCCCTGTGATAAAAGCAGCACGTTCTTTGAATGTCCTTCAAGTTGTACTTTCCACTTGACTCCTAAGCATGGCTGTTGGATGGATTTTGTGACGCTCCCAAACTCTCCAACATCTTCAGTGAGTCTCCATTGACATGGTAATTTCTAGAGCATACTTCAGGCTCATCTCAGCTTTAGATAAAAATTAAATGTGGATTGCTTCATTCTGCATATTGAATACTAAAGGACATGCTCATTTGTCCTTTCTGCAGACACATGATGCTCTGCCAATTTCCTTAATCCAGGCACAGAAGCAGTCAGCAATTGTTTCCATTCACTTTTGATTCCGTCTGTAAAAGGAAATACCTGCAATCACAAGAGGCTTTTCAGAACAAGGATTTTGTAGAACTTGCCCAATTTCAACAAACTTTTTGTCTGCTGGCTTAATGGGCGCTATCTGGCTGCACATCAGGGTGTCAGTTTTAGCTTCCATTGTGCTGATGTGTTTTTTATCACAGAGACCATCCATTATTTTAGGATTTCCCCATCCCTCAGTGGCCCTCTACTGACCTTGCCAAAGAAGTCCTGTGTCCATCCCCCCTCCCTGAGATTTTATCTTTTTCTCTGTAAGTGGATTGCTCACTGGCCTGGTGTTTCAGTTTATATTTACTATCAACATTCACAGACTTTCATGTGTAGTCGCTCCCTGTTCCATCTACTTCTAGACTAGTATCCTATCCTCATCTCCCATTTTTGCCGTTTTTCTGTGTTAATGATATTCCACAACCCTACAGCTAGATCCCCGGTAACAACTCTTATTTATCTACAGAAAGACATGAGTAGATACAATAAAACACCACCATTTATCAGAGTAAATGAAGGCAAGGAGCTTTATTAGAAAGCTCACAGCTGAATTAAATTGGTATTACCAACACTTGGCTTTTTCAAAGCCTCCCCCAGAAACAACAGCTGTGTCTGCACTGTGAGTTAAGGATGGTGTTGAGATGGCCCTCCACATGGATTTTGTAGCAAGGCTTCAAACCCCAACCCCAGCTCTCCCAGCTTGTCCCAGCCAAGGGCAGGGGTGCAGGGTGCCCAGCACGGCACTGCGGGCTGAGCAGTGTCTGGGGCTCCGACTGCTGCGTGGTCGGATCTCCTCTGCTCGCCCCTCGTACATGGCCCCGTGCAGCCTTTCCCTGCGATGATGCGATACTGAGGCCCAGTAAATCCTAAGTGTGTGTTCATGAGATCTCAGCCTTAGCTAAACCAGTAACATAATAGTTACTGGGCTCAGGAAAATATTTGCCCAAGGTGAGCACTTGCCCTGGGAGCATGGCAGGGGGATGAATGCAGAGACTCATTTGCTCTACACAGTGCATTCACATTATGGGATGTGAAACCTGGCCTTCTGGAAATTCGACTCACAATTTCACAAAAGTTTCCCTTTTTTTTCCACCAATTTAGCCTGAGCTAATCTGAGGTAATCGAGTCAAGTGACACACTGGTACAACACATATTGCTCTTTAATTTCTAGTCCAAATTACACCTTTTGTTACTTCCTTTTTTTCTTCCTTTTTTAAACACAGAGTTGCAAGAAGCACAAGTCACTCCAAGCATGTCTAGAAACTGGGCAGTCACCAGTTTCACTTCCCCTTGTTCTCTGCAGCTCGCAGTGACATGCGGTGAGAAGCAGGAGCGGTGGGAGGCAGCGCTCAGCATTTCAGGAGGTTTCTCGCTCCAGGTCCTTGCGTGACACCCTTGGTGCTTTCTTCTGCACGCCTGGCCTCCTGAAGATGCCCAGGAGAGCAGCTCTCCTCCCGTGGACGTTCGGGGAGCTGCTGCGGCTGGCGCTCATCCTGTCGCAGCTGGCAGTCTGCCTCCTCAGTCCCTGTTTGGAGGTACGTGATCTCTGCATGAGCACGAAATCCTTCTGCTTCTCTGGTGCAACTTTCCCCTCTGCTTGGGAGATTTGTGCATCAGATCTGTCGTGTGTTAGTTTTCTTACAGAAGCTCATCTTTCTTCCAAGGCTGTTACCAAGGCAATTGAAATATTTGAAGTAAACGCTGGTCTCAAAAACACCTGAGAACCAGAACAAGCAGCACGAATCATTTCTTCTTCTTGGCTTTCTGCACCTCTGAGGTTACTACACTACAGCTAAACTAATAGATTATGTGTCCCTTCAGGAAGAGATCCAAGCCTTGTCTAAAAATTCTGCAAATTATGATATTTTAGCCTGATTTGTGCTGTAGAGTGACTTCACCGGTACCCCAAATACCTGGCACTGATGAACTGCCTTTTGCAAACTTTACTTATTACTCACAGACTAATTTCTGTTAGAGCTGCCTGCTTCTCTGCAATGTGTCAAAGCTGAGCACTGATCCGGGGCACACCATACATCCCCTGAGTTTGTTTCGCTGGCTCTTTCAGAGGTTGCTGCTGGTTCATCCATAGCCTCAAGGAACACTGTCCTGTGGTTTTGCACCTGCTTCAATCAGCAAGAAATGTAGCTCTTCCTGGGGAGCAGGACTGTTTCTACCAGAGGTGGGAGAGATGCTTAGGATATATGAGATTATTTCCTGAAGCTCAGGGCAGCTCATTTAGAACTGAACTTCAAAATTCACTTAGAAATGAACTATGTGGTAGTCGCTCTGCTCCTGCTTTCCTGACAGTATAATTTTCTGACATTTTGTGAAGAGTGGGTGTTGACTGTGAATGGATCTGCCACTGTTACAGGTCATCCCTAGCAAAGCTTTCAGATGCATGGGGCTGAACATCTCTGGAGTTCCCCCTGAAGTCCCAAACACCACCCAGGAGCTGGACCTCAGCTTCAACAATCTGAAATCACTGAGCTCAAATTATTTTTCATCAGTCCCTGAACTGCAGCTTCTGGATCTTTCAAGGTAATGAGCCTTTTTTATGTGGTTACTGGTCAATCTGACTTCACCAGCTGGGTCTCAACAGTTCCAGATTTTGGGGTCTTGTTGATTTTGGCTGTTTATTGTTTTGGTCTTGACTTTATCCCTCTGTCTGTCTCTCTGCACATGCCCATGGCAATGAAGTACAGCTTTTAGTCCAGTTACTGAGGGCACACTCTCTCAGAGCTGGGCTTGTCAGTCTGATCTTGTAGGACACGATGTGAGAGGGAGGAGGATGTTTTACTTCTTTCTGAACAAGAAAAATGCCAGACTTTTCACTGTTACAAAAACTCCAAAGTGGAACATGGAACATCTTGGATCTTGGGGAAACTGTTTTTCTAATCACATCTAAAAAAAAAAAAAAATTACATTCATTTTCTAAAAGGTTGTTTTAAAATATCAACATATCTCTTTTCCTTTCTACTCACATATCTGGGGGAGGAGATGAGGGAGGCTTATTAGCAAATTTGAATTGATGTATAATTTCCATTGACTTGAGACAATAGTTTCTACGAGTAAATTGTTTCACTGAAAAATGTCACTCAGTCCCATCACAGTTACAGCTCTGAAGTAGCTGAGTGGCAGAGCAGGTTTGCTGTAAGGCACTGACTGGGTTGTAAAGCTCATTCTGCTTGAGTTCGTTACAGAATGGGTTTGGGTCTCAAACTTGGGTCTTCTTGTGTGAAACCACCTTTAGGCAGCCACACTCCTCTTCACTCTCCATTTTCTCTTTTAGAACCAACATGACCAGGGGTCTGTTCCCTCTCAGATATCAGCAAAACTGCTGGGTTGTGAGCTTTGCAACTGCTGCATCAGTCCTGTGCCGGGGGACTGCCCAGCTGTTGCTGAGAGAGTCTGGAAGCTGTGAGAGTGCAAGATGTAAAGGAGTCCTCTATCTGGTTGGCTCTGCCATCCATGATGAGCATCAGAGCCTTACTTTGGCCTAAAAAGAAAACTAAAATGCTTCTGTCCTGCCGCCTGCCTGAATTTTGGCCATGGCTCCAGGTCTCTTGCTTTGCAACTGAAATTCAGATTTAGGATGAGGAGGAGAGAGAAGTTCTCCTGCTATGGGAGGGTTCCTTTTGCATGGCTGGTTAATGGTGCGCCTTCCTGGGAAATGACTGTGTTCACCTGCAGATTGAGGAAGGAGGGGCTGGGTTCAGGAGCACAGCAAAACCAAGCTAAGCCCCAGCAAGATGTTGAGTCTGAGAACATTGCATTAGCACTTAGTGCAGTAGTGTTAGTGAACGTAGAGTAAAAGAGTACGTTTATTCATTCATCTACACTTATCCTCTTTTCTTGCCCACCAGGTGCCACATCCATACAATAGAAGATAACTCTTTTGTGGATCTTCATGAACTTTCCACCTTAATTTTAACTGCCAATTCCCTCCGGTACCTGGGGTCAGCAACCTTCTATGGTTTAACATCTCTGAAAAAACTAGTATTGGTGGAAACCAACATATCCTCTCTGACTGACCTACCAATTGGACACTTGCATACCCTACAGGAGCTGAATTTGGGCCACAACAACATTGCTTCATTGAAGCTCCCCAATTATTTTTCCAACCTGACCTCTCTCAGGCACCTGAGCTTTTTCTCCAATAAGATTACGTATATCTCCAAAGGAGACCTTGATGCCCTGTGTGAAGCAAACAGGCTCAACCTCACTTTGGTGCTCTCTCTGAATAATATAAAATACATCCAGCCGGGGTCCTTTGCAAAGATTCATCTTGGTGAACTAGTTCTGAGGTCCTCTTTTGAGAACTTCCATGACATGCACACTTCTCTTCATGGCCTGGCAGGGCTACAGGTCAACAGACTAATAGTTGGAGAATTCAGGGACAATCAGAAACTGGAAGATTTTCAGAATGGACTCTTGAGTGGACTCTGCCAGGTACAGATGCAGGAGTTTGTCTTAATCTGTTTCAGGAATTTTGAGAATAACACGGACACCCTTTTTAACTGTATAGGCAACGTCTCCAGTATTCGGCTGGTGAACGTCAATCTTGAAGAGCTGTCAGAGGTTCCTATGTTTCCTCAAGTGAAACATCTGGAATGCAAGAAATGCAAGTTTAAGGAAGTGCCTGCTGTGAAGCTGTCCCTCTTTAAGGAGCTGAGAGTGCTTCGTATTACCCAGAGCAAACACCTTAATAGCTTCCGGCAGAAATTTAAGAATCTAACTTACCTGGAGGTCATAGATTTGAGTGAGAATCGGCTCTCCTTCACTTCATGCTGTTCTCCTCAGTTTCCTGGGTCTGCAAACTTGAGACACTTGAACCTAAGCTTCAATTCTGACATCAGTTTGACTGGAGACTTCACCAATGTGAAGAATCTCTTATACTTGGACCTTCAGCACACAAAGTTAGACGACCATGGCACCTACCCTGTCTTTCTATCCCTTCAGAAACTCATTTACCTTGATATTTCCTATACCAAAACTCATGTTAAATCCGATCATGTATTTCATGGCCTGAACTCTCTGCAAGTGCTCAAGATGGCAGGCAACTCCTTTGAGAACAATAAATTGTCCAATAACTTCAAAAACTTGAGCCACCTCCACACCTTGGATATTTCAAATTGCAAATTAGTACAGGTGGATCAAAGCACATTTAATGCTCTCTCTGAACTAAAAGAGCTGAACATCAGCAACAATAAGCTCCTGACCTTTGATCCTGTAGTCTACAAGCCACTCCAAGCTCTCACAGCCCTGGATTTCAGCCACAACCAGCTGAGTGTCCTGTTGGACTCAGCCCTGGAAATCCTGCCTGCTAGTCTGGTCTACCTAGATCTCTCTCACAACTTGTTTGAATGCTCGTGCAGTTACCTGAACTTTATGAAATGGATCAAAGAAAAGGAGGACCTGCTGCAGAACAAGCATTTAATGGTATGCCACACACCTGCATATGTGAAGAACTTGAGCCTGTCAAGCTTCTACATGTCCTCCTGCCGTCCCAACCCAAGCACAGTGGCATGCTCAGTGGTCATATTGCTTGCTGCAGTGGTGTTCATATTCCTGATTTACAAGTACTACTTCCAGCTCTACTACATCTTGGTGCTGCTCAGTGGATGTAAACACTCTGCAGAAAGGGGACCCACCTATGATGCCTTTGTTATCCACTCCAGCAAAGACCAAGAATGGGTGATAAAAGAGCTGGTTGAACCCTTAGAAGGAGGAAAACCTCCCTTCCAACTTTGTCTTTACTACAGGGATTTCCTACCAGGGGTACCCATTGTCACCAACATCATCCAAGAAGGTTTTCTAAGTAGCAGAAATGTCATTGCAGTCATCTCCACCAACTTTCTGGAGAGTAAGTGGTGTAGCTTTGAGTTTGACATTGCCCAGTCCTGGCAGCTGGTTGAAGACAAGGCTGGAATCATCATGATTGTACTCGAAGAAGTGAATAAGACCTTGCTGAGGCAGAAGCTGGGGCTGTCCCGATACCTCAGGAGGAACACCTACCTAGAGTGGAAAGACAAGGAGATAAGCAAGCATATCTTCTGGAGGCAGCTCACAGGAGTCCTGCTACAGGGCAAAAAATGGAATCACGAGGAGGAAAAGCTCATGTGAAGAGAAAGATCACTTCTGTCTTGTCTCCCATCCTGGCCTTGGCTGATGATGGCTGGCGCTCAGAAGCTGGCTCTTCTGTGGCTGTTCAGAGCTGGAGGAGGTGGATGGAGGCACTGTAAAAGCACTACAGAAACATCCATGAGCCCTTCCTCATGGGAACTTGCAAGCTAAGGAGTGACAGCAGCTAGAAGAGCTGCAGATGCCTGAGCTCTGTGATTGTCTGTAGCTGTCAGCTGAAGCTGGTCCAGCAATTCTCGCAGTCTCATAGGCTGGAGAATGGATGTAAGAATGGATGGATCTTACCACCATTTGTCTGCCTCTGAAAGAGGATTTGGGTCCAGGGGACACTCAGTGGAACTTCAGGGTCTGTCACTTTGAGTGGACCCAGGACTTCCTGGGGAGAGCAAAGGAACAGGAAAGAGAAACAAGGTTTGGATCCTGAAAATACTGAATCATGCTTCCTAGGAAGGCTTGCCCAGGGGAAAATCCCTACAGAGGGAAATGGGCTGCCCTACAGCCACAGACCATCTGGCAACCACTCGGTAAAGCTGAGCAGTTATGTCATCAATGTGTGTAGGGGTTGTTAGTGGTGGGAAATTTCCCCAAAATGTTTGATTAAATTTTATTTGTACCAAGACCAAATATTGAAACCCCCAGATATTTCCATGACCTGCAACTCTTATTTATGTCCAGACTATGTAGCATTTGGGGGAGTGGTTTGGGATTTTTGTGTGGGGTCTGAAGGTTAGTGGGACCAGAAGAAGCTGCAGAAATGCTTAAAATCTTTAAAGTCAAGATATTTCTTTGCCACGGCTGCTTCTCCTGGTCCAACGTTTCTTTAGAGCCAGACAATTGTAGAATAAGCTTTTCTACCATATGTACCAGCCTTAATTCACTGGTGTAAGGTGCCAGAGGAGTCTCCAGCCCATGGGATGAAATGGGCCTTAGATATGGTCAGACCTAGCCACGAGCCCCTCTTCCTTCCCCCACCACCCTATGGCATCCTCTGGTCCCGTAGGGCATCTGAAGGGTTTGGCTGCTGCAGTAACGGGTCGGAGGCCGGAAGGGAGAGTTTTGCTTTTGTTTCACTGAGAACGTGCCTGGCATTTCCCAGGGAGAAGAGAAAGAGGTGAAAAGCCTGGGTTAGCTAAACTAAATGTATCCCAGCACTACCCTGAATAAAGGGAGGGGAACTCTAAATGCCATTCAGTCATATTGCTGAGAACTCTATTGATGTGTTGAATATTGAATGCTGCTGGAGTATTGGTCTCTATTTACAGAAGGCTTTGGTTGGGATTAATCACTGAATTAGTCTAGTTTTAAACTTGCAAATCCTTCTATAATCAATGACGTTCTACAGAGGTAAAACAGAAGCAATTGAGTGGTGAATCAGATCTGATATTTATTCAGAAGGGCCTGATCCATCTCACTTTTCTCAGCACCAGCCAGCAACATTGCCATGGAAGCCAGTGATAGGCGAGACTGACTTCAGACACTATTTGCAAAAAAGGGAGAGCTAATTTCAGGGTTCATGCTGGCAAAAGCCGAATCACAGTCCCCACTCCATGAGCTCTGTCAGCCGTAGATCGGGATAACGCTACCAAAAAACCTACAGCCCTCTCTAAGGTCTTTTGTGACCCATGAGGCAAAGCTTTAATAAAACTAAGCTGGATGCTGCGTTTGCTTGCCCAGATGGCTTGTTCTGCATCTGCTGAGCATTGTTGCAGCCATATCGGAAGCACGATGCTCCTTGCCTCTGCCATGACCACGGTGCCCAGAGCAGCACCCCAGATCCTCACCCAGAGCAGGGTTTGGGGTCTGGTGGGAGCCCACCTGGGGCAGGCAAAGGCACAGGAGACGTGGGCACAGCTCAAGGTTCCCTGCATCGAGGCCACAGGAGAGCACGGAGGACAAAGCAAATATTAGCCCATACCTCAGCAGCCACAAGTTAAATTGGAAAACGAATGAGGGAAAATGAAATGGGGTGGGAGTTACTGCTCCTGAATTGAGCAGCACGGAAGTGACATTTCTCCCTCGCTCTTTCTCTCTGCGGCTCCTCTGCAAACAATTCAGTGTATATGTATTTCTGGCACAAAGCACAGCCTCCTATGATTCTTGATTGTAATTATAATAATGGGTTTCAGAAAGTCTGCAAGTGGTTCTGGGCATTATAATAAGGGTTTAGGACAGTATTGTTTAAAAAGCGAGTGTTTGTTGAATATCAAAGCAACTTCAGGAGGAGAGCAGGGGTGATGATGAGAGGAGGCTCCCACCTGTACAGTTTAAGCAGAAACCAGTCGCTTGTCATCCTTGTCCTCTTCACACACGCTCAGAGTCTCCGCAGCAGAGGCAGATATGTGAATTGCCCCGGGCCTTCCTGCCACCCAAGACAAAGCACAAAGCCATCACAGCTCCTGGAAGGTGTGAGGGGAGGGAGGTGGTGAGACAGAGACTGGAGCATTCAGAAAGTGAGGGAAATGGATGATGTTCATCCTCTGCGAGCCCAGTCAACACCATTCCTCTTTCCCTCGATGCATTTAGATATTTCCCTTAGCCTTAGCAGTAGCTGGTGCTTTGAAGATACAAGCTGATTTATTTTATTGTCAAGACCTGCATAAGAAGCAGGATTTTTTTTTTTTTTCTGCAAGGCACAATGCTCAGCAGGACAGGCTGGCTGAGGACACGAACACCCCTCGATGGGACCTGGGTGCCAGGCAGGACTGTGTGCTGCAGTTTTCCACCTGTGCAGCCACAGGCTTTGCTGGGTGAGATGCTCCCAACCCTCCCTCTGCCCAGCCTGACCTGGCAGTGACTGTCTGCCACCAAAAGTACTCCGTGGTTTATGAGCTGAGGAGGGAAAAGGCTGTGAACAATTGTGTTTTCAAGGCTGTGAACAATTGTATTTTCACTATCTAGCAGGGAAAAATTAGATTTGGTTTTAGAAGACTCAGAACAACTTTCTTTTCCCACTAAAAGAAGAGCAAATCCTCCTCTCAAACCAAAACAGTGCTAGGTCAAAGAAAAAATATTGTAGATCACACACGTATATATTTGCCCTCGTTATAGGAAGCAAATTTCCAAAAGAACACTCATGTCTCCAAACATGTTGGTATGCATTTTTGTTTGAAAGTGTTCACTGTGCAGCAGGTAGCTTTAATATTATTATTTACTCATGTGGGTGAATAAATGAGCAAGCAACCAAACATCCGTGCAGGTCTGCATTCATCTCTCATGTAAATAGCAGAGCATGTTCCAGTTATTAAAGCATCTATGTGGCCCAGGTCATAAAAACAGATGGAGATGAAGCTCCAAAGGGCTGTTGCAGCCAAGATAATTTCATCTCATCTGTAACAGGGATGTGCCCTGATTTCAATATGTGCTTAATTTGACCCAAGCGAAGCGCCAGTACAGACGGAGCTCCGGTCCTACTTGTGTGGCAGAGATTGATGTCTCCGAGGAAGGCATCACGATGTGCCAGCATCATCGCTAAGATGTAGTTTGCAGCGAGGGCTCTGAACTGAGCAAACCCTTGTTAGCATGATTGTATTTGTGGTCTCCACACTGTAGCAGGGACATTATGTAAAAATGGAAAAGAGAGCCACTGGCATTTCTGCCTGCCTGGCTCTGGCTGGCTGCAGGAACAGCACTGCATGAAGACTCCCTTGGCCTCCCCAAGTATTAGCACAGATTTCTAGTGTCAGTTTAAAAAAACACACACAACACAACAAGAAAAAGCAGCTGGTTTCTCTGGACTGACTGATATTTGACAAGAACAGGTTGAAACTTTTCTGGAAGAGTGCTTGTCCTTTGGGAAATGCTATTTTGTAGGTGGTTTATGTAATTTAATGAGGTAGTGCAGAGAATCTATGGAACAGAAATAGTCATAGCAGGGTTTCTGGCTCAGTATTGCATGGGGTTGTAATCTTGGAACAGTCACTTCCCATGGGAACAGCGATTTTAACAATGTTTTGGAGAGGTTGGAAAAAAAAGATTTCCAAAAAAAAGTTAAGTTGCTCCATAACATCACTTTTTAAAATGCTGGTTTAGTCTCAGGCTGTTGTGTGTCACAATAAATTTTAGTTCTGAAATTTCTTTCAATTTGTATAATCTGACTAACCTTCCAAAACAAAAGCAAAATACAAAAATGCTTCCACCTACACAAAATTAAAAAACACAAAACTCATGATTTTTCAGCTTTGTACCGTGCTGAGAAGCAGAACTTTTTACAAAACGGAAATTCCACCTCCATGAGAGCTCGTATGCTGACCTTCTGAAAGTTAAACCTTCACCTGGCTGTATCACGTATGTCGTATGGGCCATAAAAAAACCACTGACAAATCCCCAGAATGAATTTCGCTAAGTGCTTTTTGCAAAACATCTCAAGTAAGTGCAGGCAATCAATATGAACTGCCTGAGACTGCGAGCAGTTGAACAGGGTGGGAAAGAAACAATTCCTTAACAAGTTGTTCTTTGCCGTCGCAGCTCAGGCGAAGAGCTGGGACAAGTGACGGCAAGGCACGATTTGCAGAATGTCTGCAAAGGGGTGCTGACCTTCCTCAACACCAAGGCTGTGCAGAGGGCAAAGTCACCGAGCAGCCAGCCCCGATCTCCCCGCGCTGCTGCATGCAGAGAGGGAAACATCGTGTAATTGGGTGCAGCTCTGGCAAAAGCCTTTAAAAACAAGAGAAAATAATAGAGGGAATAGGAAAGGGCTTGGTGCAGCATCTCAGGGAAGGTGGCTGCATATTAGCAGCTCAGTCGCTGGAGGTGGCTTAGCCCCAGGGTTTCCAGCACTGACAGCCTAAAGCACCTCGAAAGCAGAAGCTCTGCAGTAAGCCTGTTTTTAGGTGCCCCCTTTATGCGTAATAGTGATAGGAAAATGATGTGAAATCAGTGCCTCTGAGAAGCTGGTTTTCAGTCAAGTTTTTGCATACTGGTGCCTATTCGGAGAGTGACTAAGGCAGCAGTGTTGTGCTCTGCATTGCTCCTGAGAGGTGAGTGTGCTCAGTTCAGCAAGTCCTGCCGGGGGAAGCCCAGGCTTGGGACCTCTGAGATCCTCACCCTGCAGCTGCCATGCTACAGAGCCTGGTTTGCCCTCTCAAAATGTCAGCATGGGACATCCAGAATGGAAATCTCATTTTAATGATCCTCTTCATGTCTTCCCTGTATGGGCACCTCCCAGAGGCTCCCACCCACGTAGGGGAGAGGGGCTGAGGCATCATTTAAATATATTTAAAAGCAGCTGGTACTGTGGCCTTGAAATCTGTTATGTGCATGCCTTCACGTGTTCATTGGGGGAACCCTAAACCTGTTCTGCAATGCTTCCTACAACTTTGGTCTGCAAAAAGTGTGATTTGAGCTATTACTCTCACTCGGTGCCATTTCAGACAAGCATGACTGCACTTCCCTCAACCAGTTTTCTTGCATTGCATTGTTTCCCCCTGAAGCCTCCCTTTTTAGCAGACGAAACATCTGCACCTGAAAGCATGTCTGTATTTACTGGCTGCCCAGATCACATCCGTGGGCCCCTTCAGCCTTAGCAACGGTATTAAAGTCTCCTGGCCTTGCGGCAGCCCTGTGGCCCACAATATAGGGTGGGTGCTGGTTTGGGACCTGGGTCTGTGCCGGAGGGATGGAGATGCGCATCCCATGGGTGATGCCAGCCTTGTTCTGCTGGTGAGCAGGGCCAGGTGGTTGGAGAGCTCTTGGTGGGGAGGAGAGGGTTGGAAGGGGATGAAAGCAGAGCCTCGGCCATGGCTGCAGCTCAGGTGTGTGGCGGGGAGGCAGCGCACGGCCCCACACTTCCCAAAACCTCTGTTCTAAGGCATTAAGGGCGGTGGGGCAGCTCCTCAGCTGAAGCAAAGCTCACCCCCTCTAAGTTTTGGGGCTGTATCCCTCCAGCCAGAGGGTTTCGGATACTGCAGGCAGCTCAGCGATAAGAGAAGGCTGGTGTCTCAAGTGCTGTGTAAATAACAATGGGGTATTGTTAGGCAAAAAAGATTTAATTGCAGCCTACACTCCCAGAGAGGATAAAACAGACTTTTCTCAAGATCTAATCTCCAGTGTTTATCTCTTCTTTTCCCTTTCTCTCATCCTTTTCCTCTCCTCCATGTTTCTGTTTGCTCTCTTTCAGCTACCAGTGAGTGACCGAAATATGTGAAAGAAGGGCGGTTGGGAGGGGTCTTCTTTTTTTTAACTTTTTTTAAACAGTCTTTAAATCCTTTGGAGTGCCTGGGCCAGCACGAAGGATTAGCAGTAATTCCCCTGCCATTGCTTGCCTTTGACAATTCATTCCTCCCAGATCCCCTGGACCCGCTGCTGAATGCATTAACCGGGGGATGCGCTGGGCCCAAGCAGGGCCTGCTGTGATCCCCGCCTGCCGCAGGTGCTGCCGAGTGCCCCAACATGAGAAGTGCTGCCTGCTGTATCCCCCCTGCCTTGTTCTCTCTGTTCGTTAAGTTAATGAGTTCATTAAGATGTCCCTGTGCGGTGGGATTTACAGAGCAGGAGCACCCGGGTAGGTGCGACCCGGACCAGGGCCTACAAAAACCCCACTTTCTGCTCCTCAGCCCCATTTCCACCATCCTGGGGTTTCTGGGGTGCTCCATGGCTCTCTCCCCCTGCCAGCAAACATGTGCCTGGAGCAAGATCCTTCCAACCACTTTCCTGTCACCAGTTCTCCTCACAGACGCTTACATTTGGCTTTCTTAATGGGAAATAAGTGCAGTGACAGTGACGAAAGAAAGCAGCGTTTGGTCCCCCAGGACGCTCCATGCAGTTGTGCCCTCCAGTTAAAGCCCTTCCTGCCAACGTAGCTCTTTCTGCCATCCCCTCTCTGACTCTGTATAGAAATAAGCTGCTAATAAGAAAACCCAGGGTCTTCCCCCTCTCTGCTCCTCGTCCTTCTGACCTGCACAGACCCAGCAAGTCTGGGTTCCCCTCAGCAGCCCGGTGCTGCGCCGGGCCAGCCCCATGCCACGCTCCGCTGGTCCCCAAACCTCAGCAGCTGTGGCAGGGGGGTGGCATGAATCGGCACAGCCTCAGGCAGAAACTGCACGAGCTGGGCATGTTAGAGCTGGGCATGTTAGCACAGGACAGGGACACCCTTCAGGAGCTGCCCCAGGGGCCCCGCTTTCTCCTTCCCTGGGAGTTTGGGGCTATGAGGGGGGGCGAAGCTGCTGGGAGTGGAGCTACAGCCAGACCTGGGGAGCTGCTTACCCTCTGTGATAGCTGCTTCTCATGGAAAAATTGAATGTTTTATAAAGAGCCTCATGAAAGCAAAGCATATCATGATTTTGGTGTGAGGAGACGGCGAGCGAGATAGGAGCATCCCCTTAGATTTTCCTGCCAGAGGTTATTTACCTTCAGGAAGCTGCTGAATAAAAGATACAAAAATACAGCAGAAAGTAGTATTATTTTCTCCTTTCAAAGCATGATGGGAGGCATAAAAAAAACATTGTAAGGGGTATCTTTGAGTGTTGCCAGCCTGGGTTTGTCAGGGCAGAGTTTTCATGGAGCGCTCTCCGGGTGACCCAGTTTCTGAGACACAGGCACAGACACACTCGCATTCACGCACACACGCTGCAAGCCGCAATCCACAACTTTAATAACTGTGTGACATACAAAGGAGATTTTGATGCAAAGTGGAGCTGGCAGAGAAGTGGAAGGAAGTATCTGTTTTTTTTTTCCTTTATTTATTTATTTTTTTCCTTCAGTGCCACACCAGGATTGCAGTC
Organism: Anser brachyrhynchus; assembly: GCF_964034855.1. NCBI lineage: Eukaryota > Metazoa > Chordata > Aves > Anseriformes > Anatidae > Anser > Anser brachyrhynchus. The sequence goes on along the minus strand of NC_137712.1, from coordinate 8,390,858 downwards.
AAGGTAGTTTCAACCTTCAGCAAGGACTGATGTTATTGTGGGTTCTACTTTTAATGACATTTAACAAGAAGTGGTAGCTCAGGGGGAGGGGAAACAAGGGTTTTCTTTTCTTTTCAGGAGGAATTTACTAGGGCTGTCAGGATTAAATGCATGAAGCGAATGCATATGGGGCTGCAAAGAGGGTTTAATAGCTTCGCTGCTGGTATTTGCCAGCCCTGCCGTACATCTGATTTAATATCTGTCTGTGCGGAGGTGTGTGTCTAAGGGTAGGTCCCAGCACCGTGGTCATGCCAGGGTGACTTTGCTGTCATCTATGGTTTTCTGGCTGTGGGTAAGGTATGGGCAACATGGGGCTGTGGGTATAGTTATGCAGTCAGTAATCTGTGTTTGCTTCTGAGAACTTCCCTTCGGGGGTGAGGCTGTGACTGCTCGAGTCCAGGTGACGAACATCACCTTTGCCACCATGATTTTGATCTACGGGGCTCTGCAGTGAGCTGGCAAATATTCACCTGAGTAGCTTCGCCGGGCCCCCAGGGCAAGTGCTGGCTGGAGGGGTGCTCCAAGCTGAACGGGAATGGGTCTGGGCAGCCCCAAATGCTCACATCCTTCCCAAGGTCATGCCAGGCTTCTGGATCGAAGGCAAGCACACTCCACCCAGGCTGATTCCCGCTGTCTTCTTCCCTGTATTTAAAGCAAAGCATAGAGCCTATTTACTTTAATATTGCAGGAAACGTCTAAAAATTAAACATCCTGATAAAATCTGGGATATAAGAAGGGGCTGTACATCAGAGAGGGAGGAACAACAGGACAACACCCAAAGAAGATGAATGCTGGGCCAGAAGGACAGCTCAGGATTCCCCCAGGGTTTGTTTGTGGCAGACTGAGTCCTTGGAGTGGTCTTTTGGCTTGGATCTCCATCAGAAAATATTCTTTAACCATAAATAAGCTGGTGATGCCTTGTGTACCTCAAGGGTGCTGTAGGTGGCTAGACTCAAACTTCTGAAAACACAGCAACGGAGAAATAGGGACGACAGCACTACTGCAGAGCTACCGCAGCCCTGCCTGTATGAGCCTGCACAAGCCAGCAGGCATGGCTTGGTGGAGACAGTGCCAAATAAAGAGGAAAAAAGGAGAAGGAGCTATGGCCTGTGCTGTGTGGTGGCGGTGCAATTCCCACCTGCACTTCTGCCACTGAACCTTAGCAGATGGTGGGCACGGTTGCTGGACCAGGCTGGGAGACCTTGTCAGAACCCCCCCACGTCTCGAGGCTCCCAGGAGGAGAAGATCCAGGTGCTGAGGCTCCAGGGGGGCCCTGTGCTCCCAGGGACTGTCAGCAGTTTTGTGAAGGGACCTGGCAGGAGGGGCAGAGCCTGTCCACTGGGAACAGCTGCCGGCTCCCTGCGATGCAGCCAGCTAGAGAAAACAAGCACTCAAGCCAAGCAGGTCGCACACCTTGAGCAGGCCAGTGGTGACTTGCTGTATGGAGAAATGTGGTGGTTCTGACTAATATGGGGGAAAACCGTGTGTCTTACAGCATGGGGAATTTCTAACAGGCCAGCACGTTGCTAAAAGAGAGGAAGAAACACCTCTCGGTGGTGAGCGCTGAGCTGTGTGGTGCATGGTGGGATGTGTGCGCTGGGGACCACAGCCTCGAGCCCCAGCTTTCCTGCCCAGCCCCAGGGGGACAGTGGGGACACCTCTGTCACCCCCTCCTCCAGCAGCACCCACCTGGCCAGCACTGCTGGAGCCGAGCTCAGAGCAGATGCTCGGGTCCAACACACGGGCTGCTCTCCTCCGGCATGGCGCGATGGGCTGGGGATAGTTGCGCGCGTCGTTGCTGCTCTTTGCATCTGATATCCAAACACAGCGTGGGGAAATGACAGCAATATGTGCTCCCCTGACACCCAGGGAATATAGTGATATTGCTGTGAAAATGAGGCTGCTGCCGCGCAGCTAAACTCTGAACCCTTCCCTCTGTGAGAGAGCTATGATTAGAATCTCATCTCGCTCTGTATTGCACAGCACCTGCAGAAGAAAATCCCACCCAGTGACACGCAACTATTTTTAAAGGCCTGTTTCTAGCGGGCTGGGAGATGGGGCTGGTGAGAATCCTGCTGGTGCCATGGATTGCTTTCAAACTCCTTGTAGAAGACAGAGCTAGACTTGGGGAATGCGGCTGAAAAAGGAAGCAACAGAATTATTTTGCCAAGCCTGAAACTTGAGCCAGCTCTTCGCCTGCAAAGCTGAATTTCAGCAACTCCTGTGTCTGCTTTTTTTTTTTTCCGCTTCTCTGTGCTTAAGTCAGTGAGATGCCTCCAGCTGTTGGAAACTCGTGCTTTGGCTGCAAAAGGGATGCCAGGGCTTGTTCCACGGGCAATGTGGGCAGGAAGGGGGTCCTGGAGCAGCTCCGCTCTCCTGCCCAGGGCTCTGCATTGGGCCGGCTGAGAAAGAGGTGGGAAAACCACAGCAAACGGACAGAGAAGGCAACAAGGCTCAAAGAGTCATGCCCTTGAGAAGTGAGACATGATGACCTTGAGTTTGGGGCATTTTGTAGGAGAACAAATCCACCAGCAATGGAGAGGGAGGACGTGTGCAGGCGGTGTAGGCCAAAGCCCCCTTCCCACTTGGTATGCTGCTCATGGACAGAGCTTTATGCTATTCAAACATAATTCTCTCTCCCTCTCCTAATGCAACCAGAGAAGTGCATTACATTTATCTTAATAAAACACATCATCCTGCGAGCAGTGGAACAGGAAGCCTGCTTTCCTACGGTCGTCTCCCATGTGGGGTCTCTGGTGTTGGATAGGGTGGCTGAGCCCCTAACACAGCCTGGGAATGGGGTGAGAAGTGGGAGGATGATGGGAAGAATTGCTAATTTGAGTCCACCCTTCCTTGCGAAGTACGCTAGAACTTTATTCCTCTAAGACCTCTATTCTTTCATCACCTCTGATCGCAGGCCAGCAGGTTTAGAAAACTTTTATGCAGTTCCTGTGGGCCAGCTAGCCCAATCCCATAAGCCTGGTTTCCTTGGGAAACTGCCTTAAAAAGTAAACAGAGCTGACCTGGAATCCCTGCAAATTATTTGACATTATATCCCCCAGACTTTGACCCACATACCTGTGCTTTTCAGGGCTGACATTTATCACCAGGACCGTGGTGGAGATTTGCAATAACCCAAGAATGGGTCCTGCTTAGCGTGTGCCATTGGCCATACAGTCTGCAGATTGAGCACGCAGCATTAAATAGATGTACCCAGCCACAAAACCACTTCCCATTTTGTATAATACAGGCCAACAGAGATTTGAAAAATGTTCCATTTCTGTATAGAAAGACTATTTTTAAAATTGAACAGTAAGTTAGTCCTCTATTGACTTTCAATTTCCATCCTCTTACATTTCCATAGCAACTCTGGCCATTTATACATTTATCTTTGTATTTAACTTTCCTCTTTCATATCATTTCAAGTGGACTCGAGTGCTGTGAAAGGGTTAAACTGGCCTCTGAAATATCTCTCCTTTTTTAAGCAATTACTTGAAAATACACATATATATTTTAGGCTAAATTGCCAAGTTTGTGGTTTAATGAAAACTGTCTCTGGAATATTTGCCCTGAAGAATCCTTCAGGGTGATAACACGAACAAGTCACAACCTCTCTCCTCTCACCCTGCCTTCTATTATTACTGTGTTCAAAATTTTCATACAGCATCTAAACTTGCTGTGATAGCTGTGACAGTCAAATAGCTGGTTATCGGGTAGGCTTGCACTTTGGTAATTCTGTTTCTTTTTTTTTTCCTCTTTAAAAAAAAATTTGCATGTGTATTTGGGAACAGTGAGAAAGCAAGTGTGCTTCACAACTTTCTGTGCTTCTGGGCTCAGGGCAGAGATGTGGAGTTCACTGTGTCCTCAGCTCAGGGCTGGGTTCCCACCAGGCAGCTGCAGGGTGTGTGATGGGGGCGCAGTAACCCCTGGGAGACCTTGCACCTTAGGCAGGTGCCGTAAGGCCAAGTGGATAGCCACAGGTAAAATGGTGAACCTCCATGCACCGGTCATGTCAGTGACACTGGAGCCCCGCTGAGGAGGCTGCGCTGGCAGAGCTCCTTAGAGATCTTCTTGGTCTTGAAGTCTTGGGTAAGGTCTGCATGGGGCACCAAGAAGAAAGCTTGCAGTAGAAATCCTCTTTGAAGTCCACACTTGCCATTTCCTCTCTACATGTTTCATAGGTCTTGTAGCTCTTTATTATCTGTTGGGGGGTTCATCTTGGCAACCTCTTGGCTTTCAGTTTGCGTTGCCAGTGCTGCTTGTTCTTTAACATCTTCCCACCCGCCTCCATCCCAAAGGACAGCCGAGTGTTCCTACCCCTTACTAGGGGAAGCATGTCCCCTATCCCCAGGACACCAGCAGGTGACTTACCTGCGGCACGGAGAAACATTTCCCTGGAGTCCTGGTTACCCACTCAAGTGGAGCTCAGGGGAGAACGTGCTGCTCTGGGGAGACCTCTTCCCTGTGACTGCCTTCACCTTGGGCACTGGTAACCCACAGATGCTCTGCATCAAAGACCTACTTAACTGACCAAGGTGCTTGAGTGCCAAAGGCATTTTTAAATTTTTATTTTAATGGGCATGGGAGTCTAAATCTCATTGACTTTCAAATCGACTGTGCAGATCAATGCATAATGCCCTGACAAGGCAAGACGGTTTCCTACAGAACGTCCTCCTGCACATCAGCCCATCCACTTCTGCGCTGCCCCGGCACCAGGGGATTCAGCTGTGATCTCCTCCTGCCGGGGAATTTCTGGGGAGACCTGGAGCCAAAACTTCAGGCTGATTTGTGCAAAGATGTAAGCATCTGATGAAACTGATGCCTGACTCCCGTCAAAATCTGGTGCATAACCTGCTTAGATGTGCCTGAAAATGCTATTAAAGCTCTTCCCCATGCCTTTAAGCACCTAAATACATTTGGAAATGCTTTCTTAGGTCACTCAGGGGTGAAAAGCCAAGATGTTTCCAGTGGTCTGTGCTCCTAACTTGTTTGCTGCTCCCTGAGGAAATCTTTTTGTCTGCATTGTGCTGTTGTCTCATGTAACCTTCCCCTTTCATTCCATCACTTGTGTTGTTCCTCAGTGAAGGACTCTAAATAATTCCTCCCCCTTCCTTACTGTTGACACCTTCCTGAGTATTTGCAGGCCGTTATTAAATCACCTCTTTACTCATCCTTTATCTGAGCTGTACATAATTAGTTCCTTTAATCTTTCCTCATAGGTCAATCCTTCTAAACCCTTAATCATCTTTATCTCCTTTTCCTGGAGCCCCTCCAATTTGCTGACAATTTTTTTTTTAATTGTATTTTGCATCGAGAAACAAGCCACAAGTCCCGAGTGCTTTTCGGAGCTACCAAAGGCAGTGTGGGGCTGCAGGTTTCCCCTGGGGATCACCCCTGCTTGGCTCTGGCTCAGCCTGGTGAGCACCACTGGTGCTGGAAGGGAGCGAGCCACCTCCTGGTAGAGCAGCACAGCTCTGCTAGCAAGGGCTGCATGGCCTCCCTTTATCCTTTGCTAGCACAAAATTTGCATCCCTTCCCAGCTGACTGCTTTGGGTGACAGAAAGAGAAGATTTCCAGGTGTCTTAAGTTCATTGTCCAAGCTGCTTCATACCACAATGGGTCTTGGATGCTCCCAGCTCCTAAGGAGGCTCTGGTGCTGGCAGGTGCTCTGCGAGAGGAGCCAAAGTCCTGGCAGTGCTGGGACTGGCTGCAGGTGCTAGATGGGGAAGGCAAGAAGCAGCACGGATGGCTGGCAGGAGAGGAAGGCTCTTTCATTGCTTTCACTACTGCCAGATATGGAGGACAGGTGATGCATCAAGCATTTCACCAAATTGAGCTTTTTTTTTTTTTTTTGCCAGGTTTTTTTGTCCCTGCCAGACGAGGTTATCAGCACTGCTATCCTGACAGTCCTTTGCAATGCAGATGAGCTGTACGAGTCTCACACTTCTATCCGTGTGGCCACAGCAGCACCAGGCTCTTTCCCCTGACTCTCAGAGCTGTACCCCTGTGACTTTCCACCTGCAGGACCTCCGTCCTTCTTGCAGGGGAAGGATGCTACTGCTCCCACCCTTGCTGCTGCGTCCCAAACACAGACACACAGTGCCCAGCTTGGCAGTGCAGGACGTTTGCATGCACAGCCCAGAATAGCATGGCCTGTTTTGCTTTGCTCATAATAATGCTATTTCTGCTCTTTTTTTTCTTTTTTTTTTTTTTTTTGGTATTATTTTTGTCCATATTCCTTTCCCTCCAAGGAACCTTTCTTAGCTAATATTGCATTCACCTTCACAATATCCTTGCAATATCCTTGGCTGATAACAACAGGACTGGGGAAACTGAAGCACAAGGGCAGAGTCCTTGCCCCCCATCCTCTGTCTCGGGGGTTCTGTCTCCTTTGCTGTCTGAAATCACATGGCAAGGACCCCACAAAGAGTAAGCTTCCTGGGGTAACATGATGGAGCACTGACCACTTGGAGTCTGTGCTTTGCTTGGCTGTCTTATCCTAAACGAACACTTGCAATTTTCTCCCTGGGAAGCACAGCTTCTTCTTTCTCCTAAGCATGCTCACCAGGGTGCTCCCTATCACATACTCTGCCTAAAAGCAAAGGCCACCTTCATCTCCCTTCCTTTTATTAATTATAATTTGCCTCCGGATTAGACTGATTGCAAAGCAAAATAAGGAGATGAAAGGGTGGTGGAATTTTTCAGCTCAGACTCGTCTCGTGGTACTCCTAAAACTTCAAACCCCCTAAGCCTGTTTCTCAGAGCAGGGAGCTGCCTGTGATCACCAGCCCTTACTTTACAAGTTTCTGCGCTAGTTTGTGCAAGAGAGCCCTGACAGAGCCCCATGGTCACAGCTTTCGTGTCTGCACAACAGCGAGGACTAGACCCTCTCCAACACAGATGACAAAACCTGTGTCTTAGGATGGCTGCCAGTTCTGCAGAAAGCTGGCTTTCCTTTTTTCCATCCATCCCAGCAAAACTCTGCGAATTGTGCATGAGTCACCCTGACCCCTCAGAGGATGGCTGCAAGGTCGACCTGATCTGGCAAGTCCCAGGAAGGTGAGATCTGGCTGGGCATGGGCAGAGTCA